>NC_056731.1:411152629-411215129 GCF_019279795.1 Protopterus annectens | reverse complement strand
AGTGACAGGGGTATTTTACTTTTCTGCTGAGCAGTACAAGGGCCCTGTCATACAGAGTGACTAAGGCACTTTTAAGCAGTTGTAAGCGGCTTTGCGCAATGCTTAGCAATGCTTAGCTAAGCGCACACAAGCTCACACCCATGCACCCCTGCTAACTACTGCTTAAAAGTGCTTAATCACGCTAACCCCCGTGCTAATTTCTTTTAAAGAAAAGAAAATGGGGAGATGGGAAAGTGGTGAAAAAGGGGGGCACAAAGAGGGAAAGACAGTAGGGAAACCAGTTTGGGATGTGCAGGATGGGTGTAAGGAAGGTCTATAGCTGCCCATTTCTTTACCAGCAACAGCTGTGCATATGTATAAAAGTTGGTGTGAAATTTGAAACCTTCCACCCCTGAGAGAGGGGTGAGGACAACAAAATATATTGTACTGCTAATTAAAATTATCAGTTTACATGTCCAGCAGACATGTGTGCAAATTGGGCAGCTATGTATGGGGCATAATTTTTTTATGGGAACAGATTTCCCCCTTTTTTTTTTTTCAGGTGAGAGTGGAATGTGAGGTAGAGGATGTAGGTATATTTGGGGAGGTAGGTTGGGAAGGTAAACAGGCAAGACAAACAAGATGCATACAGGGGTGGAGTTTGACACATGGGGCGGGTGAACACAATTGATGGGGAAGGTTGTTTGGAAATCACAAGCCCATGAGCCCACAGATGGTAACAGTGGAACTGAGATCCCCACCCATGGGCAGTCACCACTGCACCTTCACAGCCCCGAGGGTGGCTGTGCTGGGGGCTGAGTAGAATGGGCAGGCTCACCCGAGAGATGCGCCACTCTTGCCTCAAGCTGGCATAGGGGATCAGCGACTGAACGCTGGATCTCCCTACACACCACAGCCCGGACACTTCGCAGGGTGACAGGTGGCCCTTCTCTGTCCACGCTTGCACAGGGGGATGAGCCCCATCCCCTGCAGCACTTCCACCCGAAGGTGGCACAGGAATAATGGAGGAGGGGAGCCCGGGCTGGGCACCGGAGCTGCTGGTGCCAGGTGCACTCGCCAACTGAGAAGGGACAGGTGGGTCCGCTGGGACCTGCCTTCCCATACGTTCTGTGATTAGGTGTGTTTAATTACAACATAAACAACAGCATTCCAGATTAGTTGTAACAGCATGCAGTAATATTCCCATTAACCCAGCACACCAAGGTTCCAACAGTTGAACAGCAAGCATAACACATGCATATATTGAATGACAGTGGATATTCCAACAGCATGCAGGGATGTTTGGTAGCAACAGGCCACCATGAACATGGTGTTTGAACAGGGCACATGCATCAACATCAATGCAAATATTTATAAAACAATAGGACATATGTCCCAACAAATATTTAAGGTTACACATACCCATTGAGGCGTGGAAATGCATGGTTTATGCACATACAGTAGGGTGTAGAAAAAACTTGGTTAACATCTTATAATGACCTTTTAGTCTACACTACATTCCCAGTGACTGCAAGTGTATATCCCCTACCTGTATTATTACAGTTGCCACCATACATTAGGTTGTGTCATGGGTTTGGCTAGTTCAATATATGCCTGACCTATATCTGACATACTTACTGTCCAGGATGCAGGTGTTACTGCTACATATTTCTTGTTTGCATTTATATTTCTTTATCTACATATCTGGGATGTTTTCACATGACATTTTCACTTAGATTTGTACAGAACCCTGCATTTCTTTTACATTTATGGTGAATAATTACATGCTACATGTGTGCCAGGTTTACTTATTCATGCCAGCTAGTAACTGACTATTGTGGACTGTATATATATGTTTCACAGCTACTAGCACTTCCATCACCCACTTTATATGGGACTGCATAACTCTGGGTTGCCAGCACATTTTCAGACAGTACTGTTTGTATAATGCAAGGGTACAACAACATTTCAGACTCTGTGACACAGATACACTCTGGGTTTTAGACCTTTATTAATGACATTGCACACTTTTCCACAGGCTCACTCCTTTATTTGTTTTAACGGTGTTTATGGCAGACATGTTCAAGACATATTATACCTTTATTGATAGGTTAGAACAATCTTTTTTCAGGCTCACTCACTTATGTTATATGACAGTGCCTGCAGAGATATTATTCCAGACATATGTTACCTTTCTTAATGGGTTACTACACTCTTTTTCTGCCTCTCTGACATTTTAATCTGGCAGTACATGCAGAAGTCTTATTCAGGCAACTCTATGGCTATTTTATTGGACTACAACACTTTCTTTCATGCTCTCTCCCATATTTTATATAACAATACATGCAGAATAATCACTAACCTGCCTGGTGGCGCAGCCTTAGCAGCCTATCAGCATAGGCTTGCTGATTCGTAGCACGGTCACTTGCAGCTGTAAAGTAAATGAAGGGATATTGAGACATACCTATCCATTATAAATACTCCATTATCAATTCTTACATACTGCATTCTATGGCTACATACTCAGTTGTGGGGCATTCTGCATCCCATCGGCCTCCTGTATCCACTGGTTCAGAGGGTCTTGCTTTCATCTCTTCAGGTCTGCATGGTGGTGATGGACCTGCTCACCAGTCCGGGAAATGCCTGTGGCACTGGTGAGGTCATGAGCTAACCGCTTCCAAGCCTTTGCCTTGTATTCCATCCCTTGGAACTGGCCCTGCAGGAGTCTTGACTCGTGATGGTGGACAAGGAGCCAAACCATGTATTTTGACTCCTCGATGCCCCAAAGTTGCGCTTGGAAGCGTGAACCCTCTCCTGCACCTGCCATTCTGACTGCAAATGTGAGCTACAATCAGTTATGGCGAGTATTCCCGCCTATGGTTCTTAAATATGCCGCATTTCCCGCACTTTTATGTGATTGGCCATTTTGTAAAATTCTCGGCTGACTGCAGACCTGCTTAGTAATGGTTAAACTACCATTCGTAAGTATATGAATGTTAATAGAGGCTGCTTCCACTATGTTGTCATGGCTTAGTGTTTCTGTACTTTGATTATGATGCACAGGGTCCTGGGTTCGAACCTTGTCATTTTTTTATTTTAATACTGTCTAGACATGCTAGGGGGTGTGGTTGTGTTTAAGCAACTTAGCTCTACGTTGCTCCCCAGTGCCCTACGGTGCCCTGATTGGCACGGCACGCACGTCCGCGCAAACACATTGCGCTGGGTAAAGCGCTTTTAAACTTTGGGCAACTCTATTGTGCTAGGTATAGTGCTATTAAACTATGGGCAACTCTGTTTAGCTGGGTAAAGTGCTATTTAACTATGGGCACCTGTGTTTTGCTGGGTAAAGCGTTGCTTAGCAGCAGCCTATTATATATCTGGGTCCTTTAAGAATATATATTTTGTTCACGGATACATTGGCCATGTCACTGCTTTTAATAAAATTTTATTCATATATGTCTGGTATTATTTCAAATACTGATTTAAAACATAAATAAGAAGGGGAGTGGTGGGACTCGAACCGCGAATGCCTCCTCTTTGTGCATACGCTCTACCATTACGCTATTACTATTTGGCTTAATTTGCATAAGTAGTTCTTATATGCTCTTCAATGTCACAATTGCTAACTGTGGTTAAGCAATGGGCACACCCGTGCAAACAAGCACAAATACGGGCAGCTATATCGTGGATTTAAAAAAATAAAATTAATATTTTACATTTTATAACTGTGATGGGGGTTTACAGTGTTAGGGAGTGTGGTGTTGGGTGCAAGTACATTTGAGCGAACTCGCTCTTGTCTGTTGACATTATGCTTTTTAAAACCTTGCAGGGGCGTGGACTTTTAGACTGTTGGACATGCCCCCTGCTTTCCTACTCAGTCCGTGTAAGTGTTACGGATGAGTCAGTGAGCCCTCATAAATATTCATGGCACGCTGATGTCATACCGTTCAAAAGTCTTACACGGAGGTTTCGTGAATCCGGGGGCATGTTTAAACAATTATGTAGGATGTTGAATAGCATCAATAAAAAAAGAGTCACTACTTCACTGTTATCAGGCATAAATTAATTGATATTCCACCATTACTGACTAGACTATTTAATGTGGATATACTCATTCACTAAGTGACAAATGGCCTCAACCATACACATCTCAAAGACATGAAAAACAGACATTTTGGAAATCCTAGACTCAAATAAGGTTGAGGTTGTCTTTAGTGAAAATGTTCCATCAAGAAGAGGGAATGATTATATATTTACTAAGTTATTCATTTTCAACAACTGGTTAAGACAACTGTGTACCCCATACAACTTAACATTTAATCACAACACATACCAGTAAAAATTTCTCTGGGACCAATGTATGTTTTCCAAAGATTTGTTTCACTTAAGTTATTATGGTGCAGGCTATGTTTGCAACAAGATTAAGGTTCCACTAAAACGTTTTTAGAAATATCAACTATTATTCAACAACAACAATTCAAAATACTGAAGAGTATAAAACACAATGTTTAAGGAGTAAATCCCATGAACCATACAGTATAATAAGAGCAACAAGTGTGAGTATTACTGCTGTTGTAGAAAAATATTTTTCCTGGCTATACAAAATTTGAATGTATAAAATCTACCAAGAATGGTGGGAGTGGCCTATTAATATTACAGGAAAGTTTTCAATCTGAACAAGTTTACATTTACAATATAGTGAAAGATTTAGTAGTTGACCTGAAAGGGCCTTATGGTACATTCAGCAGATTATTTTTTTCTTTCTTACAGAACAATTCCATGGAATTAGACCTTCACTATAATTTTATCTTAACTTTGTAAAGCTTTCTGAATCATATCCAACCTTACTGATGGATGATCTGAATTATCCTAAGAAAAACTTAAATAACTACACATCTAAATCATGCATTGAACAGGGATTCTAATACATAATTTAATCTAATAGTTTCTCACAGTCAGTAAGGGAACCATCTAGAGAAACTAACACTGTAGATGTCATTGTAACCAACTGTGAAAGAATACTACAAACTCTACACATTGGACTATCCCTTAGTAATGTAGAGCACAATTCAATACTCCTCTTTCAATGACCCAATCCAAATCTGACTATAACTATAAAAAGACATGACTGCTGCCTACTCAACTACTTAGAAATTGCAGATTTGCTTGAAGAAAATTATGGACTTGGAAATGTGACATGTAATTACCTTGATTCTGGTTACCAGATGTTAGAAAATATCCTAACAAGAGTCCTTAGATAAAACTGTCACTAATGTGTCTGGTAGAGTTAAAACAGATTTCCATACTGGTGGAACTCTAAACTAATCAAACTTTTCTATAAGAAGAAGTGAAAATTTTTACTACACTGGAAGGACTCCACTGCTAGAAACAAATCCAAACTTAATAAGATTTCAATAGACCATAAACTTAACAAAACAAAGACAAATCAAATATGAGGAAAAACTAGTTAATAACTCACAGTATAAATGCAATGGTACAAGTATATCAATTGTGTATGTCAATCGAAAGCACTCTGCTGAATCTACGACCAATGAAGGCAATACAGTTATTGATCCTAAATAAATTACAGCTGTCTTTAACAAATACCTTTCTAGTTTTTTCACTTCAAATGCCACTTTTCATTCAAACTATCATGAAGTAGTTCTAACATACAAAAACATCTGTCCTGTTATTCCCATTGATGATGTTAAAAATAATTAAAAAAAGATTAGAATAGTAAGTCGCTATGGCTAAATAACACTCCTGCAATTTTACTATTAAATTTAATTGAACAATTGTGTCCAATACTTCATTTTGAATTTAAAGGACTGTTAGCTAAAGGAGTGGTCCAGACTCATGGAGGAAATATTCTCTAACTCCATTTTTTTTAAAAAAGGTAATAAACTAAAAAAAAACAGAACTACTGACTTGTAAACCCCACTTCGTTTAATTCAGCTCCACATTGACTTACAGAACTACTGACTTGTAAACCCCACTTCGTTTAATTCAGCTCCACATTGACTCAGTCTATATTAATTTTATCAAAGACACAGGCCAACAATGTCTATTCTTACACACTTGGCATAATTCTATGACTTAGTAAGCATGGTTTTAGATATGTCCCTATCAGCTGAAGTGATCTTTGTAAACCTTACAAAAAGCCTTTGACACAGTGTAGCAGCACTCTATATATAAGACTTTAGTTCCTTATCACTTTAACCCATATTACCTTAGGTGTATAGATATCTGGCTTACTGAACACACCCAATGTGTCACCATACACAGTGCTAATTCTAGCTACTTGTCCACATTTATGGATTTTCCCCAAGGATAAGGTCTGTGCTTTTTCTCTGTTTAACTTAGTTTTTGCTGCACTGCCAACCTATAAGTCATCTTGGATTAAAATATGTTAATAACAGCAAAACTGGATATACTGTAGCATCATGGTATGACACAGATATAATTAACAACTCCATAAAAGCACATATAACTTGTGGAAAAAAATGCAGATTTAAATTTCAGTATAAGCAAATGTAATGCTTTTTGGAAAATTCTAAGTTCTCAAATGATTCTAAATGATTCAACACTCAACTACATGTATAACTACAAAACCCTTGGAATTACAATAAAAAATAAATTATCATTCTAGACGTATCTAACTGACATAAGAGGTAAGGCCTTAAGAAATATAGGACTTATGCTAAAGTCTATTCATTAAGGGACAAATGGAATATGACTCAAATATACATAACCTATTTAAGACCTTTATTGGAATATAATAATTCATTTTGTATTTAAGACCCAGCTACAAAAACTAGACTCAGTTCAGAGGTGCATTACAAAACACATTCTACCCTAAGGAAATTCTGTTATCTAGTTTGAAACTCAAAATTAAATTTATTCACTATTCATTACAGGTATTATCATGGGATAGCAATTCCAGCATACAAAGCTTTTAACAATGAATTTCTTCAGGCAACATTCAATCTAACAGCGTATTCAAATCCCATTACACGTAAGTTTAAGAATACTAATTGTTGCATGCATTTAAAATGCACTACTTAAAGAAGAAAATATATTACTAAATCCATGCCAAGAATTTGGAAGAAATTGCCTCTTACTGTTCACAGTTCGGACAATTTATCACAGTTTAAGAAAAAAAGTTAGACCATTGGATGAGATATGAGGTTTTTAATCCTGAATTTATGGAGTCAGTGTTCTGCAATAAAACTAGTCACAAAACTATGACAATGGAAAGAATCATCATGGACATAATAATTGAGGACAGTTTGGCTTTGTTAAAGGAAAGTCATGCCTATTAAATCTGGTGGATTTTTTGAGAGGGTCACCAAAGCGTTGGATGAAGTTAAGACTGTGGACACAGCTTAACTCAACCTGGCCAAGGCTTTTGATACAATACCCCTCTCAGGCATTATAGAAAAGCTCACTAAGTTAGGTATAATCCCTTTTATCACCCACTGGATGGCCATCTGGCTCACTGATAGGACCCAGGAGGTCAAAGTAGGTGAGCCCACCTCCACCAAGAGGCCAGTCACTAGCAGAGTCACCCAGGGCTCGGTACTGGGCCTGCTCCTTCTTAGCATTAGAGTTCATTAACAAGACTTTCTTTTGTCTGCAAAAGAGTCAAGAAATTATGTTATTATTTTATTGAAAAAATGGACTCCTTCCCCTTGGAAGGCAACATCAACATCAAACTGGAGAAGAAAGAACTTTATTGGCACATTAACTGCAAAGCATATGCAGAACCAGGTCTCATTGGCTCATTATCCAACAAAAATATACTGGAAGTTCAAAAGCTAGAGTGTAGCAAATTCTACCAAACAAGATAAACTCTGGACAACAGTTATGAAGCATTTGCATCAATATTTTTCATACAGCAGACTTATTAGAGAGGTGCTGATACATAACTTAACAGTGGTACTTTAAGTAAGCTATGGTTTGATCTAATCCTTCTAGGAGATTCTCACCGATAGATTAAGAGTTTCCAATGTGTAACTTGACTGTAATGTATTTCTATCATTGCATATGACTTATTTCACCAGTGTAGTTTGTAAGTCATTTTGATTAATGTGATTACCGCCAGCTGATGGTACCCGTCATGTACGATACCTAATGCCTTATCACTTACTTGTTAGGTTGTCAGGTTTTATAATGTGATGATTCTCTAGTTGAGATTTAAAAATGTAGAATGTGGCTTAGGATATTATTTCTCTCTCTGTTTTCCCTCCCACAAATATCTTTCCTTTCCAATACAGAAATGGTAACTCCAGGATCTATTTATATACAAGATACAATGAACCAGATCTCCTGAAGCTTCTGATGGGCATAGGAATGCCTAGCTCCATGGATGGTCTAATATGACCTGGGCAATCATGATATGAGATGGCTGAAGACTACACGAAGCCTAAAATCTGAGACCCAGCTCATCTTAGCCCAAAAGATCTATTGGTTAAATAAATAAACACATCTGAACCACCTTCATGAGAGAATGAAATTTCATTTGAATAAAATACAATAGTTCAAAATAATTTGCACAGTTTAAGCTAAATGTATATTAGGATTGAATGGTCCTAACAAGGTATCTTAATTTCAATTTCATAACTTCTATTTATTTATTTAGTTTTAATTTAGCGTTATAGTGTTTTAAACTCACTTTACTGGTGGTTGTTAACATGGCAATATGACAGTTTGACACAAGCTGCAGTATTCATTGCAATTCGTAATAAATATTGGCTCCTGCACTATGTAGTATCTTCTAGGCATCCATGGTTGTCACTTTACAATAGTACAGGTTTAATGGCTAATTATAACATTGCACAATTTCATTATACATGTTAGAAGTTAATATCAACTGTCTTAAGTGGCAAGACCCGACTGATTCTGACATGTTCCATTACCAATCAGTGAAAAGAATGTTTATCCACTACTACGTTCAGGCATTACAGACCTGTAATATAAGTATTCATCCTCACATGGATTTGTGAAACTCATATTCAACCAAGCTTCATATGGATCACTCTCAAATAAAGATCTTCAGTCATGGCTCCCAGTTTTGATTTAATTTTCATGGCTTTTTTCTTTCTGAGAATTGATATAGCTGTAATATATCTATTCAGTGATATAGTACTTTATATTTTGTTGGCGATTTACTTCACTAATTAATTTTTCATTTGATTAATTTTTGTTACCAATCTAACAACATTAACTTTTAGTCACTGTCTTTCACAGTGGATTTTTTATTTTGAAATAACAACTGTAAACCAATCTGAGGATGCCATGTGCACAGGGGTGAAAATGTTTTCTTGGATCCAAGGAGTCTGCTGAACTAATTTGACCAGGCTTTGTGTAGCTGCAACAACATTTACGCATTCCTTTCCCTGACAGCCTGCCAACCATGAGACTAGCTATGCATACCTGTTAGTTTGCTTCATTCTAATAAGGGTAGCTTCACCTCAGTATTTCTGTATCCACTAAAATGAGTCAATAAGCATCATACCCACTGCTGCTAACCATCAATGGATGCTTCCTTCAGCAGACTACATTCCTACATAGAGGAACAGCCCCACCGACCTATCAGGTGATAGCACCACTACCTCCAGGATGTCTCCTCCACCTATCAGTAAATATTTCCGGCAACCCTGTATGAGACCGGTTGGCTCACTACAGGAACTAACCTAATCAGCTAATGTCACCAACAATACTTTTTCATTTCACAAAGAGTTGAACTATAGTACCAAAGTTATTTTTTAGTAATTTTTGAGATCAAAACAGTTTCCTGTCAATCATTCAATCTAGATGAGCTTGACCACAACCAACTTGATCCAGCTTAGTTTGTAACCGAGGCAGCTATTTCCCGCTATATGCATACTCTATAACCACTCCTTCATTGCCTGCACTTTTAACCAACAGACATTATGGTCCAGAATTATTGATTTTGTGATTTATAGAAATGTATCCTCAACGTCTGCTGGCAGCCAGATTATTTTCTTGATACAGCAAGAAAACCTCCAAGTCTTCACTGATCAGTACATCAGACAGATAAAATCTATTGTACAGTACTGACTTTGTGTTATAAAAATAAAATGTAATGTACGTATTGTAAAGGACTAGAACACGCATGATTAATATTTACTTCAAAATTTCCTTGTATACCCAGCATACCATAATTATATATGAGAACTACATACATCATGGTCTAGAATTTTGTGAGTTACAAAAATGTATCCTCATTGTCTGCCTGCAACCAGACTATTTCCTTGACACAGCAGGAAAATCTTCAAGTCTTCATTTGGAACCAGTCATAATTAACATAATTATTTCTTCTGTCCATGTGCTTTTTACTATAGGACTAACAAAAACAGCCAAATATCTAAGCTCCGTAACCCAGACAGCATGCTAGGGCCCCACTCGTTTCCAACCTTGTGATTTTATTAAAATCCAGTAAGAGCAACATACACTTATATTTGTGTGCCTAGATGCCTGTGCTGATGTGGAGCATAATGTGACTTGAAAGTATCCTGTTTTAATATATGGCATCTGCACATTTCTGTCCAGAGGTTTACCCTTTAAGATGTGTAATAAATTAATTCAAGGTCTGGTAACTGGGATTTATTGGTTCGTCATATGATGTTTTAATGTTTATATATAAATGCACTTTAATGGAGTATGGTATGTTCTGATGAAGTCCCATATTATAGGGATGAAAGCGCTTAACATTTTAGCACGATAAATTGTGATATTATTCTACCTGTCTTTTGGTCTATTTTCCAGGCTGTATTGACTTTGGGGAAATCTTGAGTTTTCTTAGTTATTTGTGTTGTCCTCAAGGTTTTCTGTCTGGTTGTGGTTCACCATTTGGCAGTAGGTTATACCATAAGAGATGTGAACACTATGCGGTGTACATTGTCTAGACCTCTGTCATGTGACCATCTGTAGAGTCAGCAGAAGGTGGGGCAGTCACAAGCTGTAGCATACATGCTCACATAGTCCAAAGAATTCTTTCATGCAGACCACAGCAGCTGGGCTCTGTGGTTACTATATTGATGTGACTGTGTGTGCCATGCAAACCACCCCTTGTGTAGAGAGATAATTGTATTTGTGTGAGCATGGCAAAAAGTCAAAGACACCATAGATACACTACTGACCAGTTCCTGATGTATAGATAGCATGCTGTTGTGTGGCTGTAAGTGGTTTGTGTGTCCTCCTTTGTCATGCCAATCCAGCAAGATAAGGAAGAAAAAGTAGCCCCTACACATGTTATTTTCATAAATGTAATGTAGATTCAAACAAATGAAAAAAGCAGCAACAATAAAACAAGCACTATCATCTATCTGTATGTAAAGTTTCCATTAATTAGAAAAAAAGGGTACATGATTTAAAATAGAGCAGCACCTCAACAAAATGTCTTCTAAAGTAGATAAATGGACAAATACATGGTCTTAAAAATGAATGCCATTGGATACCCAGCTTACCATAATTATATGTGAGAATTATAAGCTACCGTTAATGACAAGTAGAAGTCAGTGCTGAAAATTCTTGAATATTATAATGACAATATGTATCAGTAGAAAAGTTAATAGACAATTAAAAATTATTACATGAGCTTGCATAAGCACTTTTTGATGGAACATTTTTAAGACAAGTTACTTAATTAGATTTTTCTGTATTATACCTGATTAAACCCATAGTTCAGACTAAATATACCTTCCTGTTTTGCAAGCAGAAGTAGGCCAGTCCCAACTGTGTAATTTCATTCTTGCAATAACACTGAATGGTAGTAGTTCAGAGTATCATGCCTGTAATTCAGTGAAACGTGACACAACTGTATACTGTTTATTACTGATAATCTATCTTAAATAAATACTCAAAAAAACAGCTTGAACTCCAAAAAACCTCGCTTACAGCTCCCAAACACAGTAAATAACTGTGAACGAATATAAAAGTTGTTGATTTATTAAGCGCTCTTTTTAAAATCCACTTTCGTTGAGTACACCTTACTCAACTTCATCAGATGCAAGTCTTAAATAAAAAGAAATACAAATTATTACAATTAGGAACTCTTTTTAACTCTAAAGTAGAACACATGCTAAACACCTTCATTACTATTATTGGTTGAATGTATCCAGAATCACTGCATTGTTTAAAAATTTAAAGATACATTGCAGTGTTTCTATTTGTTACAAAGTCATTTCCATAAAACCACATAACTCATACTGGAAGTGCACCAAACAATAGTACAACTGTTTACTACCAACTAAAGAATTGTACATATATTTAAAACTTATATGTGTAAGTATACGTATATTAAAACATTTTACATGTTTAAAAGTGACCTCCTGTTCACTACAAGCTATACATTTTTTTTATCCTACTTAGGGGCATCAAACAATTAACCAACATATCTCAGATTACAAGCAAAGAAAAGTGTAGCTTCCCATCACTCTGAAAACATCCAAATGTTACTACATTATGTTACGCATATATTCATTTTGTTTTATTTTTTGTTTATATTTTCACCTATCCTTGAAAACAGAATAATGTAAAAACTATAAATAGTACATAGGATAACCACATGCAGGTAAAGACAAAGGCTGTATACTTCCAGGCTCCTAAATTTCCACTCCAACGAAAATAATACTCCAGTGAAAAGAAATAGTCCTTTATTTAACCGCTAGCACAGTTTCACCTTCTCGGCTTTATCAAACTACAATGTGCCATTACAACAGATAGTATATAAATACACTTCATTCAAATATCATTGGTTCTCATAACTCTCTTGTAAAATTACATCACACCCATTTAAATAATTTATTCAATACTTTAAAAGTCCTAAAACAATTTAAAAAATGTATTTAAAATTAAAATAGAGATAAATAACTCTTTTAAAACCTTTCAAGCCAAACAAACAGAATATGCACAATATAAACCTACAAGTCTTATGGTCTGTATATTCTTTTGTTTTTAAGTATGGGCTTCATTTGAATTCTATCATTCATACCAGGGGTTCCATCTGCCCTTAACCTAATAATCCATTTAAGTTCAAATTCTAACAGATATGCATCTAAGTCCCCCCCCCTCTCATACTAGGTTTTATTTCTTGTATAACACTAAAGCAAAAGTCATGCTCTGCTCCCATTTGTTTAATATGCTTCGCTAGAGCATTATTTTCAGCACCTGTCCTAATTGCATATATATGTCATTATGCATTCCCTGAGCTGTCTACATGTTTTACCCTACGTAGAAACTTGCACAGGAAACGCATCGGGCAAGATAAACAACATTTGTACTTGTACATTTTGTATGAGTTTTAAAAGTATATTCTACCTGCGTAACTGGATGATGAAAAACTGATCTAACATCTATATACACGCACTGTTTACATTGACCACATGTAACCGTATTCCTACCATCCATATTCACTATTGGCCTTTGGACTAATGGTTTATTACACAATTTCATTTTCAAATTCTGTTTGTTTTTAAAAGTGAACCTAGGGGTCTCTCCTACTAGCTCATATAGATCTTCATCTAGGCTTAACACTTGCCAGTGCTGTTTAATGATGTCAGTTATCTTACTTACATCTCTTGTAAAGAATAGGGCCATTCTAAGTACTTCTTGTGTAACCTTCTGATTTTGTCTCAACTGGCTATTCCATTCGGAGAAATATGGTTTTGCTTTTCCATCTCTATGCGTCTCCATTTCTTTCATATACTTATTTATATCATTAAAATTATACCCCCTTTCTAATAACCTATTCCTTAATTCTAGGGTTTCCAAAGAATATCTCTGTGCACATGGATTTAATCTTGAGGCTCTCATTAGCTGTCCTTTAACAATATTATCAAATACATATCTTGGATGCATAGAACGTCTATGTAATAAGTTGTTCCTAAAGCAAGGTTTTCTATAGATAGAGGTATTCAAAAGTCCATTAGTCATTCTATTAATTTTCACATCTAAATAAGAGATTTCTACCCTAGAAAATTCATAGTGAACTTAAGGTAACTTCGTAACACTATTAATTTTCTCTTCAAACTGTATTAATGAGGATTCATTTCCTTCCAAATAAGGAAGAGATCATCCACAAAACGCCTATAATACCCAACATTATTCTAAAATCATCTATCTGGAATAGAACTTCTTGTTCCCAGTCTGCCATCACTAGATTGTAGCTATTGGCACATGAAGTGCCCATAGCTACGCCATCCTTCTGTATATACATATCCTCTCCAAAGAGAAATATGTTGTTATCAAGCACTACCTCAATAAGGAGAGTCAGTATGTCTATAAAAGTTTCATCATAGCTACTATTTTTCTTTAAATAATTCTGGCATCTAACTATACCTTCCACATTAGGAATAACTGTAAATAGGCTAACTACATCTAGTGTTACTAAAATAAATTCTTTTAAGTCATCTACTTGTTTCATATACTCATATAATTCAATTAAGAACTGTTTACTATCTCTTAAGACATATTTATTTTCATCGACCAAAGGTCTCAAGAAAAATTCCACTAAAATAGAGCATGGTTCTGTTAACCAACCTTGCCCTGCTACTATGGGACGCATCGGTGGGTCAAGTAATGATTTATGTACCTTTGGGAGGCCTTTAATCTCAGGTAATCTAGGATTGCCTACTTTTAAATACATACACAGGTGCTCCGGTATCAACTTACTTTGATATAAATCATCTATCATATCATGAACTTGGAATACCTTACTACATATTTCAGTTAAACTTATCATACTATAAAATCCTTCATCATAACATCCTTTTCATACTTTTAATATAACTTTCTTTATCTAGGACTACAGGTCCTCCTTTATCTGAGGGTCTAATTACTATAGTACTATCTCCTACTAGATCATTCATTGCTCTTCTCTGTAGTGCGTTAAGTTATATCTAGCTTTTTTACCATCTTGCTTATTCCTATTATAATATCTATACATATCATTCTCTACCAACTTGTAAAATGTCTCCAATAAAGGGTGTAATATTGGTATATATGAACTATTATGAAACCTTTCTAACCCTACTTCATTATTATTAGTCCTCCATAATCCATTTTCAACTGCAACTTACGTAAAACATTTTCAAATCTATAATAGAGTCTGTAATACTACTATCACATGTGGGAATAAAGCTTAGACCCTTACTCAAAACTTCCTCTTCATATATTGTTAACACTCTTTTGACAAATTAATTACTAAGGATCTCCTACCCTCTCCCACATCTTCTTGAGAGTAGGACCCGTGCTTCAGACCTTTCCTTTTGTTTCTGCCCCTGCTCTGTGATCTCTGTCTCCCAAAATATGTTTTGGTGGCTATGGGGAAAGGGGCAGGCATAACAGGTCTGTTCTCAGACAGAGATCACAGAGCAGGGGCAGAAACAAAAGGAAAGGTTCGGGGGTGAGCACACGGGTCCTACTCTCAAGAAGATGTGGGAGAGGGTAGGAGATCCTTAGTAATTAATTTGTCCAAAAGAGTGTTAACAATATATGAAGAGGAAGTTTTGAGTAAGGGTCTAAGCTTTATTCCCACATGTGATAGTAGTATTACAGACTCTATTATAGATTTGAAAATGTTTTTACGTAAGTTGCAGTTGAAAATGGATTATGGAGGGACTAATAATAATGAAGTAGGGTTAGAAAGGTTTCGCCCTAATAGTTCATATATACCAATATTACACCCTTTATTGGAGACATTTTACAAGTTGGTAGAGAATGATATGTATAGATATTATAATAGGAATAAGCAAGATTGTAAAAAAGCTAGATATAACTTAACGTACCTACAGAGAAGAGCAATGAATGATCTAGTAGGAGATAGTACTATAGTAATTAGACCCTCAGATAAAGGAGGACCTGTAGTAGTCCTAGATAAAGAAAGTTATATTAAAAGTATGAAAAGGATGTTAAGTGATGAAGGATTTTATAGTATGATAAGTTTAACTGAAATATGTAGTAAGGTATTCCAAGTTCATGATATGATAGATGATTTATATCAAAGTAAGTTGATACCGGAGCACCTGTGTATGTATTTAAAAGTAGGCAATCCTAGATTACCTGAGATTAAAGGCCTCCCAAAGGTACATAAATCATTACTTGACCCACCGATGCGTCCCATAGTAGCAGGGCAAGGTTGGTTAATAGAACCATGCTCTATTTTAGTGGAATTTTTCTTGAGACCTTTGGTCGATGAAAATAAATATGTCTTAAGAGATAGTAAACAGTTCTTAATTGAATTATATGAGTATATGAAACAAGTAGATGACTTAGAAGAATTTATTTTAGTAACACTAGATGTAGTTAGCCTATTTACAGTTATTCCTAATGTGGAAGGTATAGTTAGATGCCAGAATTATTTAAAGAAAAATAGTAGCTATGATGAAACTTTTATAGACATACTGACTCTCCTTATTGAGGTAGTGCTTGATAACAACATATTTCTCTTTGGAGAGGATATGTATATACAGAAGGATGGCGTAGCTATGGGCACTTCATGTGCCAATAGCTACGCCAATCTAGTGATGGCAGACTGGGAACAAGAAGTTCTATTCCAGATAGATGATTTTAGGAATAATGTTGGGTATTATAGGCGTTTTGTGGATGATCTCTTCCTTATTTGGAAGGGAAATGAATCCTCATTAATACAGTTTGAAGAGAAAATTAATAGTGTTACGAGTTACCTTAAGTTCACTATGAATTTTTCTAGGGTAGAAATCTCTTATTTAGATGTGAAAATTAATAGAATGACTAATGGACTTTTGAATACCTCTATCTATAGAAAACCTTGCTTTAGGAACAACTTATTACATAGACGTTCTATGCATCCAAGATATGTATTTGATAATATTGTTAAAGGACAGCTAATGAGAGCCTCAAGATTAAATCCATGTGCACAGAGATATTCTTTGGAAACCCTAGAATTAAGGAATAGGTTATTAGAAAGAGGGTATAATTTTAATGATATAAATAAGTATATGAAAGAAATGGAGACGCATAGAGATGGAAAAGCAAAACCATATTTCTCCGAATGGAATAGCCAGTTGAGACAAAATCAGAAGGTTACACAAGAAGTACTTAGAATGCCCCTATTCTTTACAAGAGATGTAAGTAAGATAACTGACATCATTAAACAGCACTGGCAAGTGTTAAGCCTAGATGAAGATCTATATGAGCTAGTAGGAGAGACCCCTAGGTTCACTTTTAAAAACAAACAGAATTTGAAAATGAAATTGTGTAATAAACCATTAGTCCAAAGGCCAATAGTGAATATGGATGGTAGGAATACGGTTACATGTGGTCAATGTAAACAGTGCGTGTATATAGATGTTAGATCAGTTTTTCATCATCCAGTTACACAGGTAGAATATACTTTTAACACTCATACAAAATGTACAAGTACAAATGTTGTTTATCTTGCCCGATGCGTTTCCTGTGCAAGTTTCTACGTAGGTAAAACATGTAGACAGCTCAGGGAACGATAATGGAACATATATATGCAATTAGGACAGGTGCTGAAAATAATGCTCTAGCGAAGCATATTAAACAAATGGGAGCAGAGCATGACTTTTGCTTTAGTGTTATACAAGAAGTAAAACCTAGTATGAGAGGGGGGGACTTAGATGCATATCTGTTAGAATGTGAACTTAAATGGATTATTAGGTTAAGGGCAGATAGAACCCCTGGTATGAATGATAGAATTCAAATGAAGCCCATACTTAAAAACAAAAGAATATACAGACCATAAGACTTGTAGGTTTATATTGTGCATATTCTGTTTGTTTGGCTTGAAAGGTTTTAAAAGAGTTATTTATCTCTATTTTAATTTTAAATACATTTTTTAAATTGTTTTAGGACTTTTAAAGTATTGAATAAATTATTTAAATGGGTGTGATGTAATTTTACAAGAGAGTTATGAGAACCAATGATATTTGAATGAAGTGTATTTTTATATACTATCTGTTGTAATGGCACATTGTAGTTTGATAAAGCCGAGAAGGTGAAAGCGCTTACTGTGCTAGCGGTTAAATAAAGGACTATTTCTTTTCACTGGAGTATTATTTTCGTTGGAGTGGAAATTTAGGAGCCTGGAAGTATACAGCCTTTGTCTTTACCTGCATGTGGTTATCCTATGTACTGTTATTTGTGCTACGAGTTGCAGGAAAGTTAATCGCTTTGGTGGTGTTGCTGTTTTAAAAACTATAAATATTCCGTATTAATTTAGTACTTAGTTATAAAAATGGTACATGTAAAAAGCATTAGTAATACATAATACTTCTAGTCACTCAAATTATTGCGGATTCCAATAGTGGATAACTCTACTCATCAGAGAAAATATATATGATGTTATCTGGCCAAGTTCTTCAAACGTAATATACACATAATTGAGCTCAATTCATTAATATGCAGACAGTGACAGGCATTGAGTCTCAATTGCCAGATTAGTTCACTTCTTTCCAATCTGAGTGACTCAGGTCCCCCTCGACCATCACTGTCTAGTTGTTGGATAACCCTAAAGTTAAACTGATGCCCTGGATTCTCGTTGATATGTCTAGCCAGTGCGTTTTCAAGTTTGTTTTGATTAATACAATACATGTGTTCATAAATTCTTTCACATAACTTTCTATCGGTCTTGCTGATATAGAAAGCTGGACATAGAACACACTTATAACTTGTTTACTTTGGCAGTTAAATTTGCCCTTCATTTTGAATTTCCTATTTCTAATTTCAAAACTACTACACACATCTATGTACTTACAAAAACGGCACATGTAACATTTAAACATGCCGTCTCTGTTACTTGGTGCCCTGGTTTTAACCTCCAAAATTGACTTCAGATTACTACCTCGTCTAAATACTACTTTGGGAAACTCTGGGAAGAGGGATCTAAATTGCCCATCTCTCAGTAGAATTTCCCAGTTCTTAGAAATAATAGTAACTATTTCACTGGAATCAAGAGTGTATGTACAAATAAAACTGCAAGGGCTGAACAGTTGTTTTATTGTTCTTTCCATCGGTCTATCAACATGGTTGTTGTTCAATATTGGGATGTAAACACCTGTGGTTCTTTTATGCTGCACCTCTCTTATTATTTCCTGGACAAATAGACTAGGGTACCCTCTTTGAGTGAAAAAAATATATAATAAACCGCATTCTTCATCAAAGTCTACATCTCTGGATACCATCCTAGCAGCCCTAACAAGTTGGCAAGGTTTTTTGGAGTTCAAGCTGTTTTTTGGAACTGGTAACCTGAGTTGTTTTTATCAGTTTTATCTTAAATAGAACTCATTTGTATTTTACAGTTTTCTTGTGTTTTTTACCCATATAAAACAACTTACAGGGACAATTCAAACAGTAAAGCATTTTATATATATATATATATATATATATATATATATATATATATATATATATATATATATATATAAAATTATTCTGTTTATATACTAGTTTCCTAAGGAAAATAAAGAAAATTCAGAGTCATGGCATGTCTTGCATTAGGCCAGTATGCAGAAAAATGTAGTCCCATTTTAGACACCTCTGTAGACTAGGACTGAAAAAATATATAATTTGAAGGAGACTGGTATACAAAGTATGTCCAGATCAGTGATACAGCATGAACAAAAAGCACCAACTCTGGTTACAAATACTAGCATTTCTATACAAGGAGGTACAGAAACAAAGTTAATATGCAGGTGCCTGCATTGCTAAGTAAATATAGCATGTGATCCTCTGGCACAAACAAATATAATATATGATGTGTGCTTCATTATACCATCGGTGTAAAACTCATACTGCATTTATAGTACAACTGCTCCCATAGAATGATGTACTGACACACACATGCGCACACATACATGGCACATAAATTTGGAAAGTTTTTCTCCTATATTCCCATTGCCATGTATGCAGCTGCCACTGCTATTTGTAGGGAGAACACCTTAATATTTCCCTTGGCCACCACTGAGGAATGTTGATGGTTGTAAAGATAATTGCAGGCCCCTAATATATCAAGAGACTATATTCCAAAGAATTCAGCCAAGAAGAGTGTAAAAAACCCAGATAAGATGTAAATGAAGGCTAGTTCTTTAAACTGCATGATTAAGTCCCACTTAGTCATACTAGTAACAATATTTCTCAGTGTGTGGTATGTGTGTGCGTATGTGCGTGTGTGCGTGTGTGCGTGTGTGTGTGTGTGTGTGTGTGTGTGTGTGTGTGTGTATATGCAGGTATTGCAACAGAGAATGGTGCACAATGCTGACATCTCCTGCACTGAACATGGTCTGGCCTGTTCATATTGCAGCAGAGTAGGGTACACAGTGCTACCCTGTTGTATATCCTTGGTATATGCACACATACAAATGATGTGCTATTTACATATGTGGGTGCAGGCTAGAGCCAAATGTTTTTGTTTCAAAATGGGCACAATACACCTTCTGACTTCACTGAACTGCTCAGTCCTAACAGAGTTTTGCAAGCACCAGGATAAGGAATCAAACCCAAGGCTTTCATAACGCAGTTAGTGAGAAGGTCATAATCTTAGCTCATCTCTGTTTTCACCCTGCCCAAGTTCCCCCTGTTCCATGTCTAAATATTGGTACACGTAGTTAACTGCTGTGTGCTTTGTACCGAGAAATCTCTCCTTTGCTATGATAGATACTGATGGAAGAAGAAATCAGTTAGCAATGCTGGAAGTTTTCATTGGGGCTTAGATTTAAATTAAACATTTAAAGTTATTGAGAACATAGAAACTTTACTTTGTCATAGCTGTTGAGATGGATGAAATAGGTACAGTTAAGTTATTGTATAGATGCGACTAAGATATCTTTAGGATACCTACCATGGGTGGGAATATGCCCATTAGTATGTAAAATAAAATCTGCATTCTCCAGCATGTAGCCATTTTGTTTCATCTCTTTAGTCTATGATATCCTGGGTTTAGGGTTACACCGAATGTGGCATAAAACTAGATGATTTACTTGATTCCAAATTCCACGTTTAATGATATTTTCAATATGATGAGTATGTTGATGTCTATGCATTGCAACAGAAATACTTCATTAATACATGCTGTACGATATGTGTGAGATACCAGGAGACTAAAGCTAGCAGTAAAAGTGTTAGGCAGTCAGGTCCTAGGTAGCTGGCTGTGGTGTACAAACTTGAGAGTTCTGTCTGTGTGTGCAGTGGCCATTTCTAGACTATAACTTGATAACTGGACACTTATATCATCCAGTCAGTACTGTCCATGCTTCAAGGCAATACATTTTAATATATCTGTGCCTTTCTAGTCGGTGAATAAGGCCTTGTGTTCGTAAAGTCTTGCATTCATTTCCATATGTAGCAGTCTACACACCAACCTCACTCTCTCCCAGGTGTGCCTGATTGTACCTTGTAAGCTACAAGAGATCCTACAATCTGTGTAGCTATCATATCAAGATTGGTAATTCAATGGCTTGGTCTCAAAGCTTCATCAGCAAACAGCATGGAGAGTTTATGTTGGTCACAGTGTAAATCCAGATGAACTCTCCAGTCGAGATTACTCTAAATTCCGCAAAGTTATCTGGAAAGCAGGCTAGGGTTATAAAGATATTTCTTTCAAATTAAGGAATGTGTGCCCATTCCCAGTCATTTCTAAAACTATTAGATTTGCCAGAATTACCAGTTAAAGACATGCCCATTCTGCAAGGTTATGGAGCTATGCTAAGGTCCGATTAAATATGCCTATAAACCTTTACAAAAAAAATCATTGTGAAAAGCACTTTGATAATGTTCACAGTACTGGAATAACTAGTTAGCCAGTTACTTAATTTGAATTTGTTAAACACAATAGAAGCAAATATAGTAGGTTATATAGTTCTAAATACAAAGAGGTAGTGGTTATAGAGACAAATCCTGTAAGAGTATAGCAAACATGAACATTTATAGTAATTGACAGCAGAGTATCAAATATATACAGTTATGTACATTTCTCTCCAATTGCCAAGGGATGTACATGGCTAAGTGTAGGGTTTGGGTAGGGATAGAAGGGGGGAGGCAGACAGAAGCAGATATGGTCAGGTAATGCTGTCAGAGGGGTGGCATTAACATTTGGCTGCTAGTTTAAGATGAGCTTTAAGCTGAGATTGGAAATGGGAGTAGGAAGTAGATTTTCTAATATAGGGTATTGACAAGCCTGAAGTTTGGGATCCAGTATTGAAACTTATGCACTGAACTTTGTGTTTGGAACTTGAAGGTATGGAGCAGAGATGTAGCTTCTGAGGTTGTATTTGGGAGGTGCTCTTGTTAGCTTGGCTGCAAGGTGAGTAATGACAAAACTGTAAAGAAGTTTGAAAAACAGAGAACCTAGTAGGGGCATCTCTGTAAGACTGGGAGCCACTTTGCTTTTTCAAAGGGTTTGTAATGAGGTTCCTGCTTTGGAAAAGGGTAATAAACCTGAAGATTCTATTTTCATGAGCTTGTATACATTTTGTTTTATTTTTTGAAGCTTTTACTATCGATGGAAGGCAGTATTCCAATTGGGCCAAAATGATGCCTTTGCCTAATACTGTTTTTGTGTGTTTGGTGAGGAATTGTGAGATTTTATTGTTCCAAAGCAAAAGTGTGTTAATCTTTTGTTTAGCACTGTTGAGATGGAGAGAAAAGTTTACAGCAGGATCTAACCAGATGTCTAGGTATTTCAAAGATGTGGTATTTCTAGGACAGTGTTTGATGATCTAAAATGCTTAGAGGTGAAGTATTTTGGTGAGCTTTTTATTGGTTCCAAAGAGCATCATCTTTGTTTTGTTAGAGTTTAATATAAATTTGTTATTGATCCACTGGATAAGGGAGAGGATCTCAGCTTGGTATTTGGTTTGTAAGAATGTTATTGACTGACTAGAAGACGATACTGTCATTGGCATAAAAAAGTAGTGGTAGAGGAGAAGATCAGAGGTGAGTTTATTGATACAGAGAAAAGGATGGTAACCAGGACTGAGCTTTGAGGGACACCTTTATTTAATATGGTGGAGTGGCAGAGGGAAGAGTTGGTAGTCACATAGAAGTGTCAATTTGACAGAACGTTCTAAAACTAAAGTGTCATGACTGATTACGAGCTCCCCAGCCACTCTTAGGCCAGTTTCATCTATTTGACCCAACAGGCTCCTGTTTCCTAAGGGGGTCCCACACTAGGCAATGACAGAGCCATTATGTAGTCCAAAGATTTGTCTAAGAGACACAAATGCAAAGTGCAAGGCATACATGTCAACTGTCAAGAATTTCACAAAATGTCCAGATTTCTGCCTCATATTTTTGGTCTGTTCATCATATAATTTGTGGTTTTCTGGCAAATCACTGAGAATTCAATTCACTAAATAATGACAGACAGTTGAGTTTCAGATCCTTCAGAAAATGTGTGCCAATGCAAATTCTGTTATCCTATCAACTTTTTAAGTTCATAAGAATAATATCTAAAATCTGTCTCTGATTTTGGGCCTTTGTCTACCATTATTTTTGGCTTTGTCCTGATTTCTTGTGCTAAGTGGTTGAGAGGTATGGTTCAAAAAACTTTCTACTGGTAATCTTATTCCTGTAGTACATACAAGTCTTAAGCAGAAGATAGCATTTCCCTCCATGCATTACACCAGTGGATAGCCTGGTATTGTTAGTAATTTCAGCTACTCATTTCTTGTATGGTTCAATGCATTAGCTGCTCATGCTCACATAGAGATAAGTCACTGTTGTTCAGTGCTCAACTGAGCTATCACCTCAGTCAGATTTTACTAGGTTTCATATTTAAAAATAAGCCTGCTTCTTAGTAACATGGTCTACTTCATGCTGTCTGCAGTACCTCAATAAGAAGCTGGACAGAATAGAGTTCTTAACTCACAAAATATTTATTCATCCATTCATTCATTCTATTTATTTATTTAAAGATTGTTAACAAAGGTAGAGCACTGATCCACCTAGACATGTTCAGGCTCAATGTGCTGGAAATACAGCAAATAAACAAATGCCAGGATTCAGTAAAATCTGTGTAGGGTCCATGTAGAGCCTACATGAATGCACCCATGTACACAGCCATGGTTCCCCCTCGGTAGCACACCATACATTTTAATTATGGCATGCTGCCGAGGGAGAGCATAGTAACAGCAATATTGAATTTGTGTAGGCAGAAATGTTGAAGCTGGTCAGATGTTATGTACATGGTAAAGCTCCCTGTAATGTTCCCTGCTGCTGTTAAAATGTGCTGTGAATTAATAGTTTGTGTTTTAAATATCTATATTTTTTTTAATTTAATGTCTGTTTGCGCAGTGCAGCACGGAGCGCAGCAGTGCCAAGCCAAGTTTACACATAGACAGCAGACACCTGCCAGACATCTAAAAATAGAAACTGTATGTAATTAATTATGATATCTGTTTTTTATGGGTTTTTTTGTTTGTTTTTAATTTTTTTTTAATGTCTGTTTGTGCAGCACAGAGCGGAGCGCAGCAATGCCAAGCCGTGCTTACACATAGACAGCAGACACCTGCCAAACATCTAAAAATAGAAACCGGATGTAATTATTTATTTATTTCTAATTTTGTTTAAGCCATTTAAGCCTGTTTGCACAGTACACCGTGGTAGCTTACTAGCATATGTGAAGATATACTAGTCTGTATACTATCCAAGTAGCAAAATGGCTAGAGTGACAGCCTAAAGCTTCAAAGCTCCTAGGTTCACATCCCTAACAGACATACCATTTGTTTAATGTAATCTAAATTTTTGTGCAATTTAAAAACTTAACTTTTATATTTGGAAGAGCTGCGTGGTGCTAAGCACTCCTTAAACATGACTAATGGCTACTGTTGTTTGTGCATTCCTAAGCTTTGCTAAAACCTTACTTTGTGAGTTTTTCCAATGCTCAGCTCTGTTTAGCTGGTTTGCATGATGCTAAGCACCACAGCACTTTTTTGAATGTTGCTGAATGATGTGTAAGGGCAGGAAAACATCCTATATTAAAGGGAAATAGGCAGGAATTCTGCAGCACTTGTAGTATTTCTGTCAGTATGTCAGGTGGTGTTGGAGAGGGTACCCGCTTTTGGGCACAGAGATGGGGTGTGCAGGAGTCCAGGGTTTTTGTTGGGCTTCTGATACGCAATTATAAACCTAGGCTGCTGCAGGGCGATTACCAGGGCTCAGAATGTAAGGCTGAAGCTTGGGATCGGTTGGCCAGAGACCTTATCAGTGCTACTGTTATCCTCCACACTTGTGAGCAGTGTCATCACCACTATAATGACCCGAAGCATAGAAAGAGTGGAACTTTGGAAACCTGGGTCCAAGAGGCAATGGCTGAGCATGCCCCAGACATAGATAAGTATTTCTTCCAGCATTTTACCAAAAAGCAAGCTGAATCTGTGCAAAACTGGTATACATATGGTGTGCTTCTCTCCCAACAGCTGAAGCTGAGAGGGCTCGCAATGTCCAGTCCCATGCTAAGAACCTGTCCAGGTTGCGCAGTGAGTGTGGTAAGTATGGATATATTATGCTAACTGTAGTGTAATAAACAATAAAGAATAAAAAGCTGTACTGCAATAAATAATAAACAATACAAACTGTAGTGCAATAAATGGGCAATTAGAAGTGTAGTGCAATAAATGAACAATAACTGTATTACAATAAACACTAAACAATACAAATAGGAAGCAAAAAGGTACACAGCAGGATTGTGGTGTCATAACATAATTGCACTAGAGCTCTATGCACTGCATGTGTACAGTAAGTTTGCTGCAGTCAAGTATAAAACTGTAACAACTGTTTGTTTGTGTCTTTCGGCTTTTCCCGGTTAAGGGTCGCCACAGTGGAACTCTGGTCCACTAATGATTGGCAGTAGATTTTTACGTACTGGCTTGCCGGGCCTAACACACAACCTTCAATGAAGGAATGCCCATTCATGCATGTCACCACACAGAAGACGCTCTAACTGAGAATCGAACGGACAATGTCTAACTGTGAGGCGACAACGCTACCGCAGCACGACCACCGCATGCAAAAATAATGGCCTGTAAAATGTATTTGTCAACTTGTAGTATGGTTCAAGGCTGTCTCCAGACCAGTTTCAATCACATAATGGTCTCTTTTCCTCCCACTCCAGGAACAAAAGGTACATGAGTGAGGTAGCCCACTTTATGGGTAGATGTTGTATGTAGACGTCACAGATAATAAATACCAGTATCAATAAAGTGTTAAGCAGAACTGTGTTTTCCTAAATAAATTTGTCTTAATATTTGCATTAGAGCTGTATTCATTGCATGTCTGTTCTAATGTTAGTACTGTGAAAAGTAAAACTGTAATAGCCGTAGAATGCAAAAGTAGTGTCCTGAAAAATATATTGCTTAACTCATATTACAGTTCAAGGCAGTCTCCAAGCCAATGTCAGTCACATAATCCTCTCTTTTCCTCCCACTCCAGAACAAGAGGTTGGGTGGGTGAGGTAGCCCACTTTAGGGGCAGATATTGTGTGTAGACTTCACAGATAATAAACAGCATATCAATAAAATGTTAAGCAACATTTTGTTTTCCTAAAGAAATCTGTCTTAATATTTGTATTAGGGCTGTATTCATTGGATCTCTGTTCTAAGCTGCTGCAGTCAGTTCTTACATTATTTGCAGATGTCCCCTGCAGTCACAGCTTTTGGGTTCTACTCCCATCCCTGCCAAGTAAGGCATGATGGCTGTCTAGTTTACTTAATGTACACAAACATAACTCTCAACTGTCACAATTTTCCTTAATGTAAATACAGCTGACTAATCTGTCTGTTCCATGAATACCAGATAAATTATTATATGGAATGCAATATATTTTCAAATCATTTTATAGAACACCTTGGTAGTTATGTAAGTACACATTATGTGAAACTGTTCTGTGTAATTGTGCACCTGCATTTGTTAGTGCTTGACCCATACCGTTCCATGCTAACAGCTTGAGAGGTATGCACATGCTACATCAGCTATAGAAGAATAGTAGTCACTGTATTCACAACTGACACTGCACACCTGTAGAAGTATGTAGTAGTACTCTGTGTAGTAATATTACCTATGAAGTAACTAATGGTATGTTTTTCTCTCTCTCCCCACCCCTTATCTTCTTTAATTTATCATTGTTATTTATTATTAAGATTTAATATTAACATGTTTTGTTAAACTATTTTGTTGGCCTTCTGGTTTAATTCATACTGGCTTGCTGTTAACATACTTACTGTTATATTACTTAATGTATACCTTAATATGTATTTAGATTAATAAATATTAGGTTCCATTTTGTTAATACTAGCATTGGTTTAGTTATTACTAACTTTAACTTATTGTTATAACTACTTTAATACAGTGCACCAAGGTCAGCTGGTTCCTTGTGATCCACCTACCTTGCTTCCTCCAGCCGTGGCACTGGGTCCCAGCATGTCTGGAACACAGCCTGGAGGTGCCTCCTTTGCTGCCTCTGCACTATCTGGGGCATCGGGTAGTACCACCCCATGGGATGCCCCCCCCCCCTCTGGGAGCAATGGTGGAGGGGGAGTTGTCAACTGTAACAAACTTCCAGGTTTCATGCACAGGATAATCTACAGTGGTTTTGGATGATGCCTGCATTGGATAGAGAGCATGCTGGTCACCCTAGTGGGACAGGCTTGCTGCAAAGCCCAGCCTCCACTACTGCCATCCTCAGGGCAGTGATGGAGCAGTGCCGCCAGTCCCATGGGTGGGGAGGTGAGACACACTGCTTGTGGAGACACATTGGACTGAGATTCCACAACACCCTCCCTATCCAAGGTGTTCACTGCCCTCTTGTGTTACACACCACCTTGCCTGTCTTGTCTGTCTGCAAAAGCTTCCTCACCTACCCAAATTACATGCCCCACATATACTTCTGTCCCTTCCCCAACATTCCACTCTCACCTTAAAAAAAATATGGGCACCTGTCCCCAGAAAAAAAAATTGTTCCATACATAGCTCTCCATTTTGCACACATGTCCACTTGACTCACATAATTTGGTCCAAATGATTTAACAATGCAATTATGGTGTCCTCACTCCTGTCTCTGCAGGTGAGAGTCCAAAGTCATCTACAAATTCTGTCAACGTGCACAGTTGTTGCTGTACAAGAAATGGATTGCTATGGTTCTTTCCTACACCCTTCCTGCACATATCTACCTGCCTTTCACTGTGGTTTCCCCCTGCTTGCACCCCATTTCACCACTTTCCAATCTCTCCATTTTTCTTTTCTGTATATATATATATATATATATATATATATATATATATATATATATATATATTTAGCATGACGCTACATGACGCAGCAGGTCACTCAGCTTCAGTAAGCTCAGCTAAATGGAGATATATTGATATATGTGTTTTAAATGATAAACACGTACAAAATAAACACCTGCCCCGAACCCAAGACCATCACACCTGTAGACCACTGCATTAACCTGACATGCCACATAGCTGTTAACTAAAACAGGTGGTTTAAGCAAAATACAATAACTGCAAGTTACAGTCATTAACTGAGTTTAAGCAGAGCTGCACATCGCACTGCTTTGTGCAAACTTGCTTAAAGAGTAATGGAAAAATTGGGAATGTACCTTGGAGTTTGGTGCAAGAGTACACCACTAGAAAGCCAAACACAGAATAATGGACACAGGTGAGGTCTCTAATAGCAGGTAAATGTCCCCTTTTATCAGCAACATTTACAAATATACCTGCCAAGGCATTACTGGCAAAATACATGTTCAGCTGGTACCCTGGTACAGAAATACATCCATATTAAACCATGCACATAATGATGGCTGTAAAACAAGTATGGCACAGCTTGTATGTGTGCACTTATATATTGTAAATACACTTACTGTAGCAGTGACTCAGTAGCTCAGTCTATTAAATGCCTTGAAAACAGTACATTTTGCCACACGCAGTCCTGGGTTCAAATCCAGTGGTGTGTCACATTTAAATTACATTATTGTGAAGCCACCAATTAATGACTGAGTCATGTACTCTTTATCCACACAATGCATTTCAAATGAAATGCCTGCTTTTCACTGATGGAAGGGACAGGCCTGCAGATAGGAACAAACTTCATATATCCCTATAACAAAACTATAAGTGCATAAAATGTCATGTCATCCATTAATATGCATTCACAGAGGATTTTAACTCAGGTAATGCAAATGTGGCCCACTAATATCAGAGTGCAGGACACAATCCTTTCAAACTCACAGTGCAGATTAGAACATGCACATATGAAGCCCTTGACAAGGACTGCCACATACACATTCCAAATGAGTACCAGACTGTAGCACATGGCCTGACAGTTGCCCGAAGTGGTGGACATAATGTTAAATGTATCCCTTATTTTGCTCAAGGACACAACAGACATGTTGTCTAGTAAATGTTAATGTAGCATTGTCTAACATACTTACCTGAGACACATTTCTTAATTGGGGTGGAATGGGTACCCTCACTCTAGCTCTGCCTCTATGACAAGTCTGACACAGCTCCCACAGTTACTTCTACAGTTGTTGTCCTCCAAAGTGTTCACACTCTCTGCCTACACCTATTACCTGCAGCAGCAGGTGCAGCCTGCAGCACACACATCTCTACGTAAAGTAGCTACTGCAGACTTACCCTCTGTGATGATGTAGTGTCCTCACCCCAGTAATGTCCAGCACAGCAAATCTGAAAGGGCTTCTCATCTACATGAAAACTTTACATCCTGGACAGTGATAGCATGTTACTGGCTTATGATAGTACAAATCAGCTGTGTTGGTTGCAATTAGCATTTCAGAACCACAGATTGGTTAAGAGGCAATCACCTGCTAATGAGAAGCATGTTAAAAGGCAAACATGCTGGCTATGGGAATGATTCTGTATGAGGCTTTCTGCACACAGAACACGTGTTTTCAAAAACTTAAATATCACTACATATCAACAGAGGAGTTTTGCACTCCATCAGGTATGTAACATTTTGGTTTACAACAGGATGTAGATGTGTGAATATACTTATGGGGAATAGGGATTACAGGATTAAGCCTTTCTTAGAACTGTGATAATGACAAGTCATTGATCTCAAGATTTGTTATCCCTACAGAGAACATACAATACATCAAGGGTGGAATGTTTTTTGTCAATGTGGCACACTGGTCTTGTGGGACTGTCCCTTTATAGTGGTTGTAATAGCACACTGCTATTTGTTTGGCACTGTTGTTTGGACATATTATTAGGAGAGTTGCCCCTGGGGGACACACTATAATACACTCCAGTGTTGGGTGTATGATCATATGGCAGTATCTGTCATGGAACACATGGGAGTAGCTGACTATCACTAGTATCTTAGTTGTATCCACATGCTTAATATGTTGGCACACTGTGAAATATGATGGGTGCTCAAGCAGCGGATACTGTGAGCCATTCTGTTCTTGCTGTATATCTACATTGTGTACTTCCATGTATGTGATCCTGACCTGTGTTCCCATTCTGTTGTCTTTCAGGAAACATGTACCCAAGATGCCGTGCACCTTTCACAGATACAGAGAATGATATTATACTTGAAGTCCTCTGACAACACAATGAACTCCTACTGTCCAGGGGAGGTAAAACAGGGAATAGCATGCAGCATTGTGGGCTGACCTTGTCCATGACATGAGTGCCACAGGTCATCAAAGCAGGACATATGAGCAGGTTCAACACTGCACAACAGACATGATCAATGCTGCACACAGAAGAGCAGCAGATGTAACCAGAGATTGTGGCATCACTGGTGGAGGACCGTGGTGGACCTGCAGCAGAACAATCACTCTCAGCCACTGAGGAATTCCCGGTGAACCTAGGCACACATGATAGCTCCCAGGCATTCATCACACTGTACATTGTGGATGCAGGTGCCACAGTTTCCATGGCAGTGGAGTGTGCAGTAAGCTTACCTTGGTCACCATTGCAATACTGTAGTATTCAGTGTCAGGGTGTACATACTCTTACATGGGTGTCAGGTCTGTGTTCATTCAGGGGGAAGGCTTTAACTGCAGTTTGACTCTCATACTCAGCTGTTAACTGATATAACAATTAACACAGACGCTACTGTAAATGTGAAATATATGGATGTATTACCTTGTTGTGATGCAACATGCAGTGGTACTGACATTACCTCTCGCACAACTTTTTGCATGTCCATCAGGTATCAGACAAGGTCTTGGTCCTTCTCCTGATAAGCATGACACTATTGTGTTATAGATGTAGGGTTACAGCAATGTAATCCCTAAAGGGTCATCCCAGGCCTGCTGCCTGGATTGGTGTACTGTCAGCATGATTGGCAACTGCACAGATATTTTTTGACTGTACACATGTTGGAGTCATATGTATGCCTTGTAGGTGTGACCACATTGATAGATGTGACAGAATTGTCAGGACATTGCAGATTGTCATATGTGTCAACTGTGCAGAGTCGTCACAAATGTCAATAGTGTACCTATTTGTTGTTGATGAGATTGCTGTATAATGAGCTTTTATTTACAAATAACTATAGCTGTTTCTGGGAAAAGTAATGTCCTCTTGTCCTACTATATGAAGCTGGGGTTGGTTTCACCAGGCATGTGATAGTGCCAACAGTGTATAAAGCTGTACATATATTGAAACATATCACTGCAGTGCATAATAGCGCAAATATTAATGCACTGCTTTTTCCTTTCTTATCACAGGTGACCGGGGAGTTGGTCTCTGTCCCCACAACCTGATGTCAGTATCTCTTCAGACTCTGATGATGATGGTGGCTGCAGTGAAGCATATGTGGGGGTTTCAGGGGCTGAATTTCTCCCAGACATTGACATCACTCTGCTGCCTTCATTGTCACCACACACTGTCAGTATGCCTATGCATACACAGTCCCCTGAGGCCACAGACAGTCTGAGGGTGGGGGCATTGAACAGGAAAATGTGGCAACTATGGCTGCGGGGAGTGTAGACACTGACCATAGCCAGAGAGCTGGTAAGATTCCACACAGGCAGATTGATAGAGGTGGTCATATGAGGCCTGCTGTCCTTCCACCACCTGTTGCAAGTTCACCATCATGGGTCACTTGGCGTATATTTTGTGCCATCATGGAAGCACAAGCACATTCTGAAAGGAACTCCAGATGTATGCTCAGGGTTATGGATGCGGCACAGTCTGAAATCCATGACTGCCTCCACTGCATTGCTGACACCCTGGATCAGTTCACTGATGCAATGGAAAGACAGTGGGTGGAGGCAGGTTCTGTCTTGGAATGCACAGTGTCTGTGCTGGAACAAGTGGTTGGAGTTGAATATAGGTTTCATGGATGCAGGTCAGCAACCCCATCTGCTGAGAGTCCATGTGGCCATGCACAATCACCCTCCCATAGAGGCAGTACATCCAGAGCTAGAGAGAGGAGTGTGCTGTCCACACCAAGACATGGCAGACCATGGACTCATGGTCCTGGGTGTTGCCATGGAGAACACAGTCCCAGCAGACAGCAATCACCGTCAGGTACTAGCACCGCTTCTGACCTTGGGCATGGAGGTGCCAGCGCAACTCCTGGCAGAGCCAGTTTCCATGTTCGGGGCCAGAGCAGTGAACTGTCAGCTCTACCATGCACAGTTTAAAGCTGTCCAACATACAAACATGTAGGGATAACACTTAGCTTGTTTGTGTACATGCACACATTCACACACCACCGTCAAATGCAGGTCACCTACAGACACACACGGCACATTTCCATGGTCCATCTTACCTGCTTCCCTTCCTGACTCACACACATGCTGTCAACTTTTTAGGTTAGTCTAGGCCTCCTACATTCCTACACAGCACCCTGTGCAAGTGATGATACCTACTCCACATCCCTGTCATCCTCATCATTGATGCAGGGAATTGAAGCTGTGTGTCTAATGCACAAGGTGACTATATAAATTAACATGTACTTGTGTAATGCATTTGTGTTCTGCCGTGTCACTTGTAGTGGTTACTGATAGATACTGTATACTGACATATGCAATGAGTAAGCCACATAATGTGTGTACCTTATGTTGTATGATGTTATAATGGCTGTATACTTACACAATGAAACGTGTCTCATGGACCTCTTTATGTTTCTGTTTCAGGATTCTGTTGGGGACACCTATGGATACACAGCAGCAATAAAACCATAGACATCACAGCACAGCAAAGAACATCAGCACAGAAGAAATATGTCTTCAGCAAGGTACAGCACTATATGTGTATGGCTCTATAGATCCATATGTGTATAACAGGCTAACAAAAACAATGGCATCATTCAATGTACTCAAGCATCCCTAATCTGTGAAAAGGTCCGATATCCTTGGCAAGTGTCACCAGGGTTTTTGGAATTAACACATCTACAAGATGTGATGCTAGCAATGACCCATCTACAGATTTCCTGTGTCCAGTACAGACATTTGTCCAACAAAAACTATGATTATCTTGTTCTGCATCCCATTGTGTAACCTGAAAATTATGTGTGTCACAGCAGATGTGTGCTTCACATGCATAGGGGGCCTGTTACATATACGGTGTACTGTCTGTGTTACATACCTGTCTCTCCAGCATGTACTATTTATACCACAGTGACAGTGTAAGTATGTAGAAGAGGTCAGACATGCATTAGTCCTGTCATGGATACATGGGAGGTACACAGTAGGATCTGAACCTCCCTGTATGACAGCCATACACATCCCTGCCAAAGCATTTAGGAGACAGACTACACATGTATGGTCTTGACAAGGACTCCATAAGACATGTTATCTACACTGTGTATCAGTGTACCAAAGAAACTGTGGGGATGCTACAGTTGTAAGAAATGACTGTGTAGTGACATAGCAATGGTACCATTGTATACAATGATAGGTGTGATGAGTGCCACATTCAGTATAGCAATGACAGTCTGAGACTTACATCACATAACTTTCTGTTTAGGTTTACAACATTGAATGCATCCACACAGCTTACCGACCAGCAAAAGTCAAAGGCTACATTACTCTCTGTGCCCATAAGTCCATGAGAAATGGCTCAACTCTGTGTGGTGTGCTGACACTACTATATGTTCCAGAGGTGGATGACTTTACAAAGGATAGTATTATGGAGTTGTTGGCATTTAGTATTTGTCGATAGCTCAAACAACAACTGCATGTTTGTCTCAGGCCAACCTAGATAACTGTTGGTCCTGTGTGGGATTCAGTGACAGCTCCTGACATGCAATCACCTGCTAATGTAGTCAGAGGTCACTGACAGTGGCTATGACTGCAAAGAGGGAATAGCTAGAAGTAGTATGCCATTAATGATGTCTGGGGAAATTCACTGGTGACTGGTGTCATTGCAGCATAGGTCTCCCAGTGCTATCTTCCCAGATAATGACTGTCAGACACTTGTCTATCTACCAGCTGATGTAATACTCTGTAGATAACCTACACAGTTTCCAGCAAGGCCTGCTGTCCAAATATTATCAAACACCTTTTCAGGCCATGGTAGGTAGAGTGAGTAATATTCCCATCATCCAATGCATAGTGTAACACTCAATGGGGTCCACCAGTTAGAATCAGTAGGCATGATTTGGCATTGAGCATAACAAACTGTGTTTGGTCCAGTGTCAACAGGTGTACAACAGTGTTACTGGTCATATCCATCCTAACTCTTTTCATGTCACATGACTCAGAGATCTGGGGACACTGCTTGGCACTACATGTTAGTTGTCCTTTGTGCAACTAAGTATTGCAGTTACTTCCAGCATGTTCCAAGAAGAGAGTCATCCAAGGTTGTAGACAGAGCGCAGACAAACATGTTAGGGAACTGTAATATGTATACCCTGTGAAGGTAAGGGTGGGGATTTTACACAGGTATTCTGCAGTTGGACACTACCAAAGTGGTGTGTACTGGAAGGACACAATTACCTTGTGAAGACTGTGTTAAGCATGGGAGTCCATGGAATTGCCGGTGCCCGGCAACTAATAATGCTGATCTCACCGACACCACTCTCACATAGGATACCATTCGCCAATATGTTTTCTGTCATCACATGCAAAACATTACTATGAAGCCCAAAATGACAAGCAGGACACACCCTGTTTGTTCAGCCACATAGCTGTCCCACATCATGAAAGGCTCTGTAGGCTTCACATACTCTTTCCCAGGTAGATGCCTTGATTAGCAACCTGGGCACTCAGTTGGCTTTTGCATGACTTATGCCTTCTGTTCCAGGGTTGGTGGTATGTCACTAGGGAACTGACAAGAAGGGGATCAGTAGCACTGCTGTAGTGCCACAATATAATGTACAATGTCCAGTGACATAGATGTCAAGTCTTGGTGAAACAATCAGCACACTAGCGGTGAGCCATTGTAGGGGACAATTTCACAGCTACTCATGCATCCTGCCCTTCAACACATTAGTGGTGGATACCTATATGACATGGCTGTGATGCCCACTGCAGTGAACTGGCCACCTTTGGCCAGTGGTGTGTTGTCCACCTGCCACATGTCCTAGGCATGTCATACTGTACACTTATGTACCCAAAACACGTCTATGTTTCCACATTATGTCCCATAACAACCAGTGTGCTGTCTAGTTGCTTGGCAGGCATCATATGCTTGTGAGACCAACATAATGTCAGCAAAGTTCAACAAGTCCTCTATGCATGTACAGGCATCCACATCTTCACTGCAAGGTGTGCCTACAAATATTGTATATCTGGCTGTCAAACCCAAGGGTGTGGTAGCATGACATCAACTTTGCAGGACCTGCTGCTGAGATGTTGAGTGTGTCTCCACCTCTGCTCCTATGACACACAAACACAACATGTGACAGATATGGCTGCATTTCAAACATTTCTGCCACCGTGTCTCCAACAGCAGTCATTAGATATGTAATGAGCATTATGCCAACATGCACAGCCCACATCCTGCACCACCTACTCACACATCACACACACCTGCATGTGTGTAGTTCCTTACCAGGCACATTGCCAAACAGACACCTCAGAAAATTCTGCCTCTGGAATGTACAGTGCACAATTCTGCATGCACAACTCCCTCACCAGTCAAGCACCAGAGGCAAAGCACAAAATCACACCTTTTAGTCAGAGGTGATTACATTGTAAGACACATTGATATCTGTGTCAACTGGCTACATATGGGAAAGATGACAGATAACTGTTTGTGGGTTGACACAGTAGGACTTACCACACATTGCCGCAAGTCAAGGAATATCAGTTAACATAATGTTGACATCATAGTTCCTGCAGGTGTGTACGACTAGGAACATAAGTCACCAGCCTGTATGTAGACACATGAATATGCTTAGCCAGTCTGTGTTTCTCATGAGTATACAGATAGCTTTCAGATGCAGTTGACCCTCACCTAGGAGGATGGCCCCAAACACATGGAAATTGATGGAAGTCAATAATTGCCTTAGCATGTGGTGTCATTGTTAGGGGATGTACTACATGTCTGCCTGGGATGCCTTGCTCAACAGACATCAATGCTTCACCAGTGATGGTCTTTATCTGTCACCCCTGAGATTTGGAGTACCTGCCAAGGCTACTGACACCCCCGTAATGCATCTTAGATGCACTGTTCAGGGAAATGTTGGCAATTATAGCACCATCTTTATACACCATCATGGTTATTCTGCTACACATTGGGTATGGCAACACTGAAACCCACTCTGTGGAATGTGCCCCCCCTCGATTATGCAGACATGCTTGCAGTCAAAGTCAAGGACATCTGGTTCAAGGCTGTGGACAGCACCACAGCCATACCAGACTATACATCCATTCACATCTTCACACCTCAAAATGACAGTGTTCAAGGTAATATGGGTAGTATATACATACTCATTAAGTATACATACAGATTTTGTGAAACACTGTAGTTTCCCCAGAGACACTGCAGGTGCCATTCAGTACTGGAAGGGCACATAATCAAGCAATAGCCTGCTACAGGAGCAGGTCAATGAATCCAGACACCCATTGTGCATATTTGCATGTATGTGGTATATCAAAATATATCATTACACCAAGGTGTGGGGTGGCATTAAATGACCACCAACTGTGTTGCTTAGTCATGCTGCAGCTCACTTGCCCAAAGGTTAGGCTACATCCTCAACTACAATGCCCTGGTGCAGTGCTGTGACATTCTCCAAAGGGAACCAATGTATTACATCACGTATTTACCAATATGGGTGACCACTACAGCCCCCCAATGTGTGGTCCTTCCTGGTGGGATCTGACCACAGATTAAAACTACCAGCAGTAAGCCCTCCCAGCAGACAGTACAGACATATATTTCAACAAATCCATTTATTACCTCCTGTGGGAAGGTTTACATAGCTTGACTGTACCCCCCCCCTCTGATGGGACAGGCAAGTATGCAGAGCTCTACACCCATGCATTATGCCAGCAGCATTACACTGCATGAACTTGGCTGTACCCAACAGGAGGAACACAGGCTCCTCATGGCAGAGGAAGCCTGCCTGATGGACAACTGCCATTATCAGGATGTACAACAAGAGGTGGACATTGCTGTGTGACAGTTGGGGTGAGGATGGCCCCCCAAAATGGAGGCACAACCTCCTCAGCTAAAGCAAGCACATAGTGTTGTTGTGACATTGTGTAGACACAGTAAATGACAAAATTAGCCACCCACACAAAGCAGAACCACAATGCACAGTGTAGTTACATGTGCAACGTCAAAGGACAGGCCCAGATTGTCGAGGAACTCATACATAATGATGCCACATATAATAGGTCCATACTCATAGCTAAACTGTAGTCCCTCAGATTCTGCATCAACTTTACTCCCCTGTCCCCACCACGTGACACATAACATTCCCAAAACCTGTCCCATAACCTCCATAGCTACAGAGCAGGTTGTAAATGACCTCTCTCTGGAGGATACACAGCATCTATTGGACATGCTAACATTCCAAGCTGCACCCTAGATGGGATCCGACAAGGATTACTAACACCATTGTGAACACCTTGCAATTATACTGGAACCAATGACTGGACCTCAGCTGACTGGACAACGGCAACTGTTATACCGTTGCACAGAGGTGGTGCATGCATGGACCACCAGAACTATAGATCTCTTTGCCTGAGTATTATTTATTTATTTTACATTTGTTGACTGGGATAGTCTGACTGGATGTATGTCCATTTTCAGCAGAGGCCTTGGGAGAAAAGCTCCACATTAAGACAATTTACAAAAGACAGAAATCTTGACCATATACAATACAGATAATGTCAGACAGGTAAAACATTTCAAATACAGGAACATTTATATAGAACTGTTACAGTAACATACCAACATACCCGACTAAATAAGTTTAATTTTTTTTTTTTAGGGTAGCATTGTTTATAAAGTTTAGCAAACCTTAGGAGGAGAGCTACTACAGTAGGAATTAATTGAGAATATCAGAGCACCTGAAATAGCATGTTAAAGATAGATAGTAAGGAATGGTCCTGCTAGGGGAGAAAGTGTCAGTCAGCATTTGTGCATGGGCAAAGCCATTGGGCTTTAAGGAAGATTCTTATCTGTTTCTTGAAAAGTGAGGTAGAAGAAAGGGCTGTTAGTTCAGTTGGAAGAGTATTCCAAGAGTTACCAATAGAGTTTGAGAACAAGCTATCTCCAGATTTGTTGTTGGACTTTTAGGGTAGCTACTAGTACCTTATTAGCTGATCGAAGGGTTGTTAGATTTTTATATGGGCAGATGAGGGTAGAGGGGTGTATCCGTGAGATGGTTTAAGATCTTGTGTATAGTAATAAGTTGCTGGAAAAGAATCTGGCTTTGCAATTCCAGCCATCCTAGCAATTTAAAATTTTGGCAGTGGTGGGTTCAAAAAGGGGCACCAGTGGCAAATCTAGCTATGTTATTACAGGCTGTTTCCAACTTATGAAGATTATTTTTGGATAAGTTGGTATACATTGCGGATGCATAGAGAAGGGTGGAGATTAATTGAGTTTGGGCAATAGGAGTCCTAGCTAGAGGTGTGAGATAGGGTTTAAGTCTGTAGAGGAAACCAAGTTTTTTATTAACTGATTTAATGGTCAGGTTGATATGTGTGTCGAAGTTTAGATTATGATCAATTGTTACACCTAAAAGTTTGGTGGTTGTGTCCGGAGTTATTACAGTACTATTATTAGATGTAATTGTGAAGTTGATAGCAGGAAACTTCTGAGTGGGAGAGAATAGTACCAATTTAGTTTTTTGGGGGTTAAGGATGAGACAGCGTTGATGGAACCAGTTTTCAACTAAGGTAAATACTGCTTGGGTACTCAAATGAAGTCCAGCAGGTGAGGAGGCTGAACATATTAATGTCGAGTTGTCTGCAAATTGTATGCAGGTGGTTTGTGGAAGGGAGATTTTTCAGATCATTTATGAAAATAGTGAAGAGGAGTCCCAGAATATAGCCTTGTGGGACTCATTATAGGGAGAAGATTAGATTGTTTATTTTCCCAGAGGACTGCTTGTTGTCTATTTCCTAGATAGGACTTGAACGAATTAATTGTCTAGGTATCTAGTGAAAGTGATTTGAGTGAGTTTAACATTAATTGATGATTAACCATATCAAATGCTTTTGAGAGGTCAATAAAGAGGGCTGAGGACAGTAAGCTGTTGTTACGATTTTTATTAATGCAGTCAGAAAAGGATAGTAGAGCAGTTGTAGTACTATGGAAAGGCCTAAAACCATGCTGGCTGTCAACTAGCAGGTGGTTTTGGAAGAGATGATCAAGTAGCTGATGGTGAATACATCTCTCCATAATTTTTGCTAAGGGAGAAAGTAGGGTTATGGGGTGGATGTTTGAGAGTTCATTTGAGTTCCCACCCTTAAGCAGTGGGATAATATATGAGACTTTCCAGAGGGATGGGATGGAACTTTCTGTAATGGTTCTGTTAATTAAGATGGAAACAGGGTAGGCAAGCACTCCAGCTGTCATTTGAAGGTATTCAGCTGTGAGGAGGTCAGCTGATGGAGTGCATGGTTTAAGCTTAAGAAGTAGAGAGTGTATGAGAGATGTTGGGACAGGCTGCAGTTGTAATACTTGGGATAGGGTGGTTGGCAAGGATGAGTCAGTGGTGGTAACAGGTGGTAAGGTATTTGCTAAAGATTGAACAGTTTCTGAAAAAAAATTGTTAAAAATATCAGCAGTTTGGTTTGGAGAATTATGAGTCAAGTTAGAGGGGGTAGGTGTTTTGGCTTGTCCAGGATGGAGTAATTTAATCCTGTCCAGAATTTTTGTGGGTTTAGATATTGGGTTTGTTGGAATTTAAGGTAATAGTTTTTTTTATTGAGGAATATTGATTTTTTAGTGGCATTCCTGTGCTGTCTAAAGTTTAAATGATCAACAGGGTCTTTAGTACTTCTCCATATATTCCAGATTTTATTTCTCAGTCTCATTTATTGCCTTGTCTCATATGACAGCCGGGGAGCAGGTTTGTTCCTAATTTTAATAGTACGAGACTGGGCATGGTGCTCAAGGACTTTTAGGAATGTATTGTTAAAAAAAGAGACTGCTTCATTGAGAGGTAGATATTTTAGGGGTGACCAATTGCAGGCTTTTAGCTCTGCTTGAAAGTTACCTAGGTTCAGGTTCTTTTTGTTCCAAGTGGTTCTAAAGTTTTATTTGAGTGGGAATGGTGATCTTTTGTCTAGTTATAAAGGTAAGAGAGTGGTCACTAATATTATCAGGAAGTATGCCTATTTTGTAAGATTGGGGGTTATTGTTGACTAGTATCCAGTCTAAGGTAGTTTGTTTGTTGCTGGGTTTATGGGTTCTGGTAGGGTCGGTGATAGTTTGATAGAAGCCATAGAGATTAATGTGAGATCTAGGTTTGTTAGAAATACAACAGTTCCAGTCAATATTAAAGTCTCCAAGGATAATGGTTTCTTGTGGGAATGATGTGGAAAGCCAGTTAAGGATATTTTCAAGAGTACTTATGTTGTTGCCTGGGGGGATGTAAGAGCAAATGATATATATAGATTTATTAGCATTAATTTGGAGCTTAGATATTAAGATTTCAGCATTGCTAGGTGAGGGAGGTTGAGTGCTTAGTGAGGTCACCTGTAGTTCAGATTTAAACAATATTGCTACCCCCCCCCACCCTTTTTGTTAGGACGGTCAATTCTAAGGATGTTATAACCTAGAGGGATGATATCATTGTCTTTAGTAACTGGTTTGAGACAGGTTTCTTTGAGACATAGGATGTCAAAGGAATATAAGTCAAGTAGGGCATGCAGTTGGGTAATTTTATTTAAGCTACAAATATTGAGGTGGCAATGGGAAGAGAGTTTGAGGAAGAAGAGGGGGTATGGGAAATAGAGGTAAAGGAAGAATGGGAGTCAGGGAAAGTATTACCAGGCCCTGGGTTTGGGTAAATGTTGATGTGTAGTAGTAGGTACTGAGGATTGTGTGGAAGTTTTGCTAGTTTACATAAAATAGGGTTATTATTCTGGTTTGGAAATACTTAATATGGTTTAATTTGTGAAACTGTGGGAGAAGGTAGGCTGATGAGGATATAATGTTACTGTGGGTTTGTGAGGCTGATAGATAGAAAGGGGAAGTTTGTTTAAAGAAGTGTTGAAATTGAAAGGAGCTTAGGGATTCATAGCCTGTGAGACTATGAGATAGAAGTAGAGTGGAAAGAATTATGGGCAAGAGGAGGAAATTAGAGAGTTTTAGTAAGCCAGGGGTTGACATAATGAGAGAATGTGCAAATGTAAGTAATGAGAAAATAAGGGGTTATAGAAGGGCAAATATGAGGTGGGTTTGTTTAATGAGGAAAGTATAGATAGTGGAAGGAGTGAGTAAATTAGTAACAGATGGTCGAGTATGTAAAGGAATATGTTGAGCTATTGGTTGATGTGGGGTGCGGGTGTGGCTTCTAGCAGTATAAGGATAGGTGCCCTGGGGGGGGTGTGGGAATTGGGGGTTGGGTAGGGGAGCGGAGGGAGCCCACAGGGTGAATGGAGTGGGCAAGAGCAGTAAGGAAAGTTCAGCCAAAAGACAATCAGCTGTCTTTCGTGTTTGGCATAATACAGAAATAACTAAAGTGAAAACTGGGGAGCAGAGTATATAAGCGTATCAGATATGTGTAGATGATTTAGTAAAGTGAGAGTGAGGTTCATGTGCAGAGAGGGGGATTAGAATTGTACTGAAATGCCAAAGAATGGTTGTAGGACCTGAGGGGATAGTTAGATTTAATGCTAGAATATAGTGTAGGTAAAGACTGCCACATAGTGGTCAGGGGGTAATAGCAGCTGGGGGAGGTAGGCAAGAAGCTATTCAAAAGGTAAAATATATAAGATGAGGGGACAAAAGGGTGGAGGGAGGAAGTGGCTTTGGGTCTGCGGTAGGCTGCTAAATCCCACACCGGAGGGTTAACAAGCAGTTATAGACACTACAGAAAGGTAGTAAAAAGGTATTTTGCAACATACAAGTACAAAAACTTTAGGAGTACAAGCTTTATGAAGCCAGGCAATGAGTCAGCTTCAGGGGCGTCTTCAGGTTAGCAGGAGGTTATTCTTTAACTTTGCAGCAAGAATGGAAACACCTGGATGCAGTTAAATGTACAAAAACTTTAGGAGTATGATGGTGCCTTTCTACATCAGTCTTTTTGATACCTCTGTAATTAAGCAGAAGTGGGTGGGGAGGTGTGCAGGTTCAAGGTGGGGGAAGGGATAGACACAACGTAATGCAAGGTTGAGAGTCAGAAAAACTGGACTAAGACAGCTGCTAAAAAGAAAACAGGAAAACCAAGCTATGTTAATTGCAGGGCAGTGTGGTGCAGTATTTACCTAATAACTACAAATGTTATACTACTAATCTAGTACAGAGTGATGAAAAGGACCACCACATCTGCAGAGAAAAACAAAAGAAGTATGGGCTGCAGGTACATAGGTAAACTTTTTACAAGAAAAAGTAGTTTTACGTAATTGACCTAGGAGTATTATAGGAAGAGAGAAATGGGGGGTGGGGACCAGTAGTGTGCATGCGTACAGTGAAAGGAGAAACAGTCTTCAGTTTGGACAGATTAAATACAACTCTAACATACACTAGTGTAGCTGAAAGCACTTTAATGTTCTGTCGATGCAGGGTCTCACAGTGAAGGGCAACGAAACAGCCTTGGGTTGATTGGAGGTTGGCCAAGACACATGATGTAACTTTTGCTGAGGGGACTAGAAGTAAAAAGGAAAAGGAGGTAAATATTAGGTCTGAAGTTTTAAAAACACTCTGATTACCAAGTAAGTGAGACAGAGAATGCAAGGGGTGGAGCAGCATACCTTGTAAGAAACAGCACAATTCTATGAACAACACAAAATGCAAGGATAGCAGAGAGAGAAAAAAAAGTTAACTGTTGTTGATACCAAGCTATTATAACATACACTACCCTATTATGTATTGTTATAAAGGTTATGAAGACAGAAATAGTAACTACTAAGCTGCTACACACTATTTAGCATTGTCCACTAAGAGTCAGGAACAACAGTGGTATGCTACAGAAACACAAGTAACTTCTAAGATGCTACACACAGTTTAACATTCTGCATTAGAAGTCAGTAATCAGTGGTGTGCTACAGAAACAAGTAACTACTAAGATGCTACATTCTCCATCTAACAGTCGGAAATAACAGTGATGTTATGCAGATACACAGAGTCAGTTGTATCCCATGGAGGTTACAATAACTTCTACTCTAATTGCCAAACAGGTTACTGATCTAAAAGTACACAAAGCAGGTGACAGTATTCACATTTTTGAATAAAGCAGCTTTTTACCTGTTATTTAAAGTCACAATATGCTATACATACAATTCTATACTGGCATAACAAAAATCATATGCAGGGCAAATAGAGTAAAGGAAAAAATAACAAAAGCACTCTTGAAATGCAACTCCAGAAAACAAGTGACCAGATAGAGCTGTTACCAACCAGAAATATGCATGACAAAAAATACATACCATGTGGGAAACTTCTCAATAATAGCAGTAAGAGTCACAAACAAAAACAATACCAGGTAGTACTTACATGTGAGCACACTACTGGGGATTCCTATGAAGCAAGGCAGAAAAGCTAAGTCAAAGGATGGTGCCTTTCTACATCAGGCTTTTTGATACCTCTGGAATTAAGCAGAAGTGGGTGGGGAGGTGTGCAGGTTCAAGGTAGGGGAAGGGATATACACAAAGTAATGCAAGGTTGAGAATCAGAAAAACTGGACTAAGCCAGCTGCTAAAAAGAAAACAGGAAAACCAAGCTAAGTTAATTGCAGGTCAGTGTGGTGCAGTATTTACCTAATAACTACAAATGTTATACTATTAATCTAGTACAGAGTGGTGAAAAGGACCACCACTTCTGCATGGAAAAACAAAACAAGTATGGGCTGCAAGTACATAGGTAAACTTTTTTCAGGAGAAAGTAGTTTTAAGTACTTGACCTATGAGTACTATAGGAAGGGAGAAATTGGGGGGGGGGGGCAGTAGTGTGCACACGTACAGTGAAAGGGGAAACAGTCTTCAGTTTGGAGGACAGATTAAATACAACTCTAACATACACTAGTGTAGCTGAAAGCACTTTAGTGTTCCACTGATGCAGGGTCTCACAGTGCAGGGCAACGAGACAGCCTTGGGTTGATTGGAGGTTGGCCAAGACACAGGATGTAACTTTTGTTGAGGGGAACTAGTGTAGCCGAAAGCACTTTATTGTTCCACTGACGCAGGGTCTCACAGTGCAGGGCAACGAGACAGCCTTGGGTTGATTGGAGGTTGGCCAAGACACAGAATGTAACTTTTGCTGAGGGGAACTAGTGTAGCTGAAAGCACTTTAGTGTTCCACTGACGCAGGGTCTCAATGTGCAGGGCAACAAGACAACCTTGAGTTGATTGGAGGTTGGCCAAGACACAGGATGTAACTTTTGCTGAGGGGAACTAGTGAAGCTGAAAGTACTTTAGTGTTCTACCGATGCAGGGTCTCACAGTGCAGGGCAACGAGACAGCCTTGGGTTGATTGGAGGTTGGGCAAGACACAGGATGTAACTTTTGCTGAGGGGAACTAGTGTAGCTGAAAGCACTTTAATGTTCCACCGATGCAGGGTCTCACAGTGCAGGGCAACGAGACAGCCTTGGGTTGATTGGAGGTTGGCCAAGACACAGGATGTAATGTTTGCTGAGGGGAATGCGAGCACACTACTCATTATCTAGTATTCATATCTGTATGGCCGAAGGGGCACTCATCCTGGAGCTGATCAGCACACTTATATGTGATCAACACACAGCTGACTGTACACAGTTTAGATGTCTGACAGGGGGGATCATGACTGTTAAATGTGGTGGACATTTCCCAGGCAGACACCAAGGAGCTGGGTGAGGGGGCATCAGGGCATTCAATGCACTGGACTGAGCCAGGCTATCTGACTATATCCACACTCAGGCATCATTTACAAAGCACCCACTTAGGCATCCATGGTACTATAATTGTAGGGATCACTAAGTGGCCCATTGATGGCACACATACTCAACACAGGGACAGTCACCTCCAATATCTGATCTGCAAGAAACAGTGTTTAACAGGGCTATGTCCTGGTTCATCTACTGCTTGGAATCCATTTAACCATGATACAAGCGAATACTGAATGTCTGTGGCTAACAATGTTTGCTGATGCCTGCAAACTGTGAGCACTCATAAAGTCTGTGAGTTATGTCAATATCCTATAAGAGGGTATTAATGAACAAATGCTTGTTGATATGGTCATGTCCATAAACTCCATGAAAATATATATGTAGTATCATGTCCATCACTAACACCTATGTACCTGGTAAGTAGCATATCAGTCACAACATGTGATGTACATAGAAGGGGTGAATAAACTGGGCACACACACCTGGCCACACGTTTTACACCTAATGTGCCTGAGATCACCATGTCTCTATAGTGGTATGACGGGAATTATATGTCATAGCTGAGAGCACAATCACCTTTAAATTGCATACTCATAACCTCCATGTACACTTCCCTCAGCATGCCAATATCTGAGTGCAATGGTCATTTGGTAATGGACCTTTCCAAGCAGTACTGGCACTTGCACACAACCGTATTGTCCCTCACAAGGGAGCTTCACATCTTCAGCATGTGTTCAATGAGGACCAATTGAAATGAGTGTCATTGTAGCCTGTGGCATATAGACTACTCAGAGGTGATCTCTGCCTTGCATACAGGGCATGTGACTGTGCTGGACTATAAATGCTGCATATCTGTAGGTGGCATAGTAGATGGATTAATCACTCTAAGGACATTAACTTAGTATGTGATCATGTAATTAAGGGTATACAGTTGTCTATGACTGTGATGGCTGTATGGTGATTATGTTAGTAAAGTTCAAACATTGTATGGTTCCATAAGCTGATGTACAATGCTAACTACCGCATGCACAAGCATGGCTACATTGAGGATAGCACCACTTCCAATTATTGCTTACAGGACATAGCACAGCACACATATAGTGCAAGTTGGCTGTATGTAGATTATTACACTTATCTTTGCAACGGTACACACTACAGATCACACACAGTAAGTGATGCACACAACACACCTCATGTCTGATAGTACTATCAGTTTAGAACATATTATGCTCGATGACATCATCAGGCCTAGCTGTGGTCAGGCATTTGGAGGGTCACATCACCTGCTACAAATAAAAGTCTACAAAATCCTACATTTTTAAAAGTTACTGAGGTGATCATATTTATGTCTTATGAACATACACAGCAAGTGTTCTAGAATGAGATTAGAATCCCTACCTATCTAGTCTTACACACTACAGATCACAACACTTATCACACAAGCCATGGCTTAAGTCAGATGGGACAATGGCAGCTGGTAGTCTTAAGGCAGATGACATCATCAGGCCTTGTAGAAGAGGGCAGTTTGGAAGCCAGCAGCAACTTACAGGGCCAAAAGGTGCATAACCATTCCAGTTTGATCGCTAATGAGGAATTTTCAGTTGTTTGTCAGGGTGATACACACACATGCACCAAGGAGCCAGGAGTGAGATTAGAACCCCTACTTACCCAGTCTTACACACTATAGATCACAATATTTATTGCATGTGCCACTGCTTAAGTCAAATTCTACAATTGCAGTTGGTAGCCTTAAAGTAGATGACATCATCAGGCCTTGTAGAAAAGGGCAGTTTGTAAGCCAGCAGCAATTTACAGGGCCAAAAGGTCCATAACCATTGCACTTTGATATCTAATGATGGATTCTCAGTTGTTTGGCAGGAGGATACATACACACACACACACACACACACACACACACACACACATATATATATATATATATATATAGAGAGAGAGAGAGAGAGAGAGAGAGAGAGAGAGAGAGGGATACATATAGGTGTATATCTATTTGAAAATACATAGAAATAGATATACTATGTATGTGATAGAGAGACAGTGACAGACGGATATGTATACATCTATACATAATAGGTTATTTTGATCAGGGGGCAATAGGATTGCACTCAGTTTAATACATATATGTATGTAAGTATAAACATAGCTATACATAACAGGTTATTTTGATCAGGGGGAAACAGGATTGTGCTCAGTTTAACTAAGTGTATGGGCATGTCCAGTGGGACTGTCAGTACTTATAAAGTGACTCCAGCCCACACCTACCTACACTGCAGTATGGCATTTTGTGTGTTACAGACAGTGACATCTGTCCCTGTTTCTGCATTACTGCATTTCATTCAAAAGGTCCATGGCATTGTCCAGCTGTCTGATGTAATATGTGACAGAGGTTCTTGTTACATTACACACAGACTGACAGTCTGTGAAAACACCAACATAATTATACCTCACATGCAAAAGATGTGGCTGCTTCCAGATTTGGACCACCAATAGCATCACACATGCTAACTTCCCTAGTCCTCTGAGCCACCCAAGCTGCCAGACAGAGAGTAGTCATTCATCATGCAATCAACAGCATACATATGTAAGTTGTTATTCCTGCGTTAAGTGAGACATACAATGTGTGATCTGTTTCCATTTTACTACCGTGAGATTGCCTGGTCTGCTGATATACCATTTATGACCTACTGTTAAAGCAGTTATATGGGAAAATAGCTGTGTTGGATGTGGGGGAGCAACAACCACATGTTCTGCTGGGATACACAGTAGTCCAAATATCATGTGACACCACTGTTTAACATCTCTCTTGACTGATGTAGTACATAGATTGCCATGCTAATACATGCCAGTGAGCACATTTCTTTTCCCCTCAACGCTGAGGCAAAGGCCAGCAATATAAACACTTCTACCATGTAACACACTACCCTGAAGTACTGCCAGCACCAGATATATCCAGGCTTGTTGGCTGTTGGTGAAGCACCCACCAAGAGGAGAAAACGCTGAGAGAAGAAAGGAGCCACTTTTGAGATTTTAAGTACTTTTCCTCTACTTATTTGCTAAGTTTTTCTGCATAGCCACCTATTTTGAGCATTTTCTGGCTTGTTAAACTTGATTTCTGCATTAGTAATTGTATTTAGAGCACAATCTAGAGCTGTTTACTGAATTTCCTGTTTGCACTTATTTTTAAAATCGTTTTTTTCTCAAAACTTGCATTTTATTTGTCTTTGGCCTAGCACTCTTATGTGGGGTCATTTACTGCACTGTTATAACTTGTTGATACTTGTGAACCTCTGCTATCTCTGAAAAAAACAAAAAAACAAAAAAAAAATCTTGCTTTTTTCCCACTTTTCTGAGATTTAAAATAGTTGAAAACTGTAGTTTTATTGGCCATTTTGGGTCAATTCCTAACTCATTCATCTTCCTCTCTTAAAACCCTCTTTTGTGCGGTTTTGCGCATTTTAGTGCATAGTGCAACAGCGGGCAGCACTGCCTAATTGGATTTAAACTATTCCTGCCTCCATAAAGTCTGCTCTTCACTTTTTCCCTTAAAACTGCTCTATCTCTCAATTTAAACACCATATTCTCATTCTAAGGCCCTTCACTGGTCCAATTAAGTAATCCTACAAGTTAGCACTATTAAACTATAAGCACTACTTACTCTTATACTCTCTACGATTACCCTGTCCTCTATTGGTCCGTCTTAAATTCAGTTTCCCTATATTACTCTAGCATGTCCAAAGGTCAGTCAATGGTTTCCTCTCCAGTCCAGCTGGTGAATCTGGGAATTTTGAGGCAATGTTACAACTGTCTCATGTACACGGACAACCCTCTCCTCCTCCAAACAGGTTCAAATATATGTGAGAGATGCAACTATTTAGCCAAACTGGAGGCTGAGCTCTCTCATCTCAAAACTGGTGTAACCAGTCAGGAGGAGGAGAAGGTAACCTCACACAACACAATGCCAGTATCACATAGTCCCACCACATCAGCGAACCAAACACATAAATACACAAAAACATACTCGGAGGCTCTAAATAAAAATCTACCTAAGCAACAGAGACCTCCAAGCAGACATCCAAGCAAATGCTACCTCAGAACAAAACACGCACAACACATAGCCCACAAAGTCAGTGTGCCAAGCAGCCACAGCCTTTAAGGCTGAATAACACACCTGATACTCTTGTAATAGGTGACTCTATTGTCAGACACACTGACGTCCCGCTCACCAGGCTGAAAGAGAAGGTCACGGTGAGCTGCCTGTCGGGTGCTAGGATCCGCCACATAACGCAAGCACTCAGGTCACTCCAAAGCAAATACAAATATGACTCAGTCATTGTCCATGCTGGTGTGAATGACCTGAGAAGCACCTCCCTGGAGTACATGAAAAGAGACATAGAGGAGCTCTCTGATCATGTAGCCCAGGCTGGTATGACCCTGACCTTGAGCAGCATCTTACCCTCACCTAGAATGATGCCACAGTACAAAGACAAAATGATCGATTTTAACAATTGGCTAAAATGTTGGTCTCATTCAAAGGGGATCCAGTGTCTGTCAGCCTGGGATGACATGCTCGACAAGCCACGTTGCTTCGCTAGGGACGACTTGCACCTGTCACCACTGGGCTTTCGGATATTGGCAAAGGCTCTTGCCACCCCCATAGTGCCTTTTTTAGGCAAGGCTCAAAAGTCAAACCCACCCCCACAGACAGCACAAGGAACAAGAAACTAAGGGTAATGCTGCTTAACGCCAGAAGTCTTAACCTCAAGATGCACACACTCGAAGCTCTCCTCACTATGGAGAACATCGATATCTGTGCAGTGACAGAAACCTGGTTCAAGGCTCCAGAGAGCACCCCAGCACTACCATATCATGCTTTTCGGCCCCAAAATCCGGACCGAACCACAAATGGAGGGGGAGTTTCCATATTTATCAAGGATATCCACACCTCCAGGTTAGTGGCATTGCACGAAGTATCGGAGACCATCCATGTGCAACTAACAGTGGGCAAGACTGCTTTTCAGTTTATAGCATCCTACAGACCACCCTCTCAAAGTCAGGAATCCCACTCGGCTTTCCTGAAAACATTGGAGAACATGAAGATCTCTCCGAACACCATTATATTGGGTGACTTCAACTACCCAAATATTGACTGGGAGCACTACTCAAGCCCCAGCACCTTAGCCCAAAGGTTCCTGGAAATTATAAACTCAAATGCTATGGAACAACTAGTCACCACTCCCACAAGAGGGGACAACATACTAGACCTGATCATTACCAACATGGGGACTCTATGCTCCACACCAGAAGTATATCACTCATTGGTAAGATCAGACCATAAATTCATTTCACTGGATGTCCACATCCCGACCCCACCCCCAGCCCAGAAAACCACAGTGAAAAACTTCTCAAAAGCAAACTTCTCACTTCTCAAAACCGAAGTGGAATCCTTCAAGGCCCCAGGGCCAGTGGAAACTACAGCCCAAACTGCAGAATCTCATATAAACGCATTCTACGGACATCTCCAGGAATGCATAGATCATGCTATCCCAAACAAAACCAAGACCCAATCATCCAAAGGCAGGCGTCCAGTCTGGTGGACCCCTGCCATAAATAAATGGTACAACAGAAGGAGGAAGCTACTACATGATAGAGCAAAATCCCTAATAGGGAAGGCATCTCTGATCAGTACTAGCAAAAATTACGATCCCTCATAAAATCCTCCAAGGCCAGCTTCGAGAGAAAAATTGCACAGGACACCAAAGACAATCATAAGTCTTTTTTCAGATGCAACTCCCAGACTTGTTCTGAGTTGATTCTAAACAACAAAAAATACACTGAACCCACAGACATCGCTAATATCTTGGCAGACAGGTTCAGTGCAAACTTCTCCACCCCCCCCAAAAGAGCAAGTATCTATCCCAGCAAAGGGCTGCCTCCCAAACATCTCTGATGCTCAGGTGAAGGCTGCCCTCTCCAAAGCAAAAAACACTGCTTCCATGGGACCAGATGGCGTCCCAGGTTGCGTCCTACATGAACTCCAAGAGGAACTAATCCCTCAAATAAAACAGCTATACAATCTCAGCCTCACTACAGGATATGTGCCCACAGAATGGCGTACAGCAACAGTGGTCCCACTCCACAAAGTTGGAGCCTCTACAGACCCTGAAAACTATCACCCTATAAGCCTGACTAGCTTAGTCTGCAAGGCTATGGAGAGGATCATCATGGAGCTCATAAACAAAGACATTGGGGACCTACAGACACTAGATCCTACCCAGTTTGGCTTTGTCAAGGGCAGATCCTGCCTTTTGAACCTGGTTGACTTCCTCGAAACAGTCATCAAAGCCATAGATGAAGGGAAGGTAGTCCACACAGCCCATCTGGACCTTGCAAAGGCGTTTGACACAATACCCCACTCCGGCATCATAGATAAGCTATCCAGCTTAAATATAAACCCCTATGTCACAAGATGGGTCGCAAACTGGCTCAAAGACAGAACCCACAAAGTGAGAGTTGCTGGAGCCATGTTAGACTTTTAACCGGTCACAAGTGGTGTCCCACAGGGTTCTGTCCTGGGACCACTCTTGTTCAGTGTATACTTTTCCGAGGTACAGGCAAACGTAGAAGGACTATGGCTCACCAAGTTTGCAGACGACTGCAAACTGGGCGCCATAATCGACTCTCCAGCTGACACAAACATCCTTCAAAAAGGTCTCACAGAGACAGATAACTGGTGCCAGCACCATGGTTTAAAGCTAAATGCCAAAAAATGTATAGTCATACCCTTTGGTAAAAACAATGTGCCCACAAATTACCACATAGGCAGAAACCCATTAAGTACAGAGAAAGTTATTAGGGACCTGGGGACCCAAGTTGATAGCAATCTCTCCTTTGAAAACCACATTGCCAAAGTGGTTAGAAAGACCTTCTATATAGCCCACCTCATCACGAAGGGTTTCACATCTAGATCAAGAGAGGTAATCATGCCCCTTTATTCATCCCTCATCAGGCCCATCATAGAATACAATGCCCCTTTGGGATGTACCTTACCCGACACCTGCAGCAATTAGAGAGACCCCAAAAGTATCTCACCAAGAGGATCAAGGGTCTCAAACAGATGCCATATGCTGCTCGGTTAAAAAAACTCCAGCTCTACTCAGTTGCATACCGCCTACTTCGAGGCGATCTATGCCTGACATACAAAGCTATGTCAAATCCAGAATTAATGGACATGCTCCACCTCAGTAAATCTAAATCCCTTAGAGCCACATGCTTGAGGGACTTGAACCTCAGCACAGAAATAAATAGAACTTGCTGGAGGGACAGGTTCATAACCCAGAGGCTCCCTTTGCTCTGGAATAGAATTCCAGTTCATGTGAGGCAGAGCACCTCACTGAATCTCTTCAAGAAGAATCTCAATAGGTGGATGGGGGATCGTAGGTTTGTCCCAGAGATTACTCCCGTGTCACTATTAGACAGAGGCACAGTAAACTAAACCTTAAAAATGGCAAAGTATACTCAAATCAAGGGGTGGCGTAAGCCATACAGAATCGGGCTAGGCTTATAATTTCCCCAGGGCAGATAGCCTAGTATGAACCTATGAACCTATGAACCTATATTCCAACTATGAGGCCTAGTGAATATTAAGGAACACATACTAGTAGACTGGGTAACTGTAGTTCAATGTGGATGTTACTTGTGTCCAAATAACCCACTATATTTCCTTCCATATATCCAGCAGATTCATACATAAAATACCATATGATAGTAATCCTTACAAGTAGTGTATAGGTTAGGGACTTACCTTGTGAATGCAGCAGTTGACAGAACTGTAGAACAGGGCTATCTCTGTCTGATGCAAGCAGTACACAGCCAATACATGGATAGGTACAGTTTGTATGGGTTGCCTGGCATCAATTTTAATATCACTCAGGTCTCTCAACAGCAGGTACAAATATGACTCAGTCATTGTCCACGCTGGTGTAAACGACCTGAGACGTACCTCCTTGGACTACATGAAAAGAGACATTGAGGAGCTCTCTGATTATGTAGCCCAGGCAGGTATGACCCTGTCCTTGAGCAGTATCCTACCTTCACCAAGAATGATGCCACAATACAGAGATAAGATGATCAGCTTTAACAATTGGCTTAAACTCTGGTGTCATTCAAAGGGGATCCAATGTCTGTCTGCCTGGGATGACATGCTGGACAAGCCACGCTGCTTCTAAGGGACGGCTTGCACCTGTCACCCTGGGATTCCGGATATTGTCAAAGGCTCTTGCCACCCCCATAGTGCCTTTTAGGCAAGGCACAAATTCTAAACCTACCACCCTAGAACACAAAAAGGAAAAAACTAAGGGTAATGCTGCTCAATGCCAGAAGTCTAAATCTCAAAATGCACGCACTCGAGGCCCTTCTCAGTATGGAGAACATCGATGTCTGTGCAGTGACAGAAACCTGGTTCAAGGCTCCTGAGAGCACCCCAGCACTATCAGGTTTTACCTCTTATCATGCTCCGCCCCAAAATCCGGACAATACCAAGAAAGGAGGGGGTATCCATATTCATCAAAGACACCCACACCTCAAGACTGGTGGCAACGACGATGCATCGGAGACCATCCAGGTGCAATTAACCATAGGCAAGACTGCTCTGCAAATTGTAGCATGTTACAGGCCACCCTCACAAACTCAGGAACCTCACATGGCCTTCCTGAAAACACTAGAGGGATAAATGTATCACCAAACACCATCATACTAGGTGACTTCAATTACCCTAATATAGTCTGGGAACACTACTCAAGCCCAAACACCCTAGCCCAAAAGTTCCTGGAATTCATAAACTCAAATGCCATGGAACAACTAGTCACCATCCCCACAAGAGGAGAAAACATACTTGATCTCATCATCACGAACATGGGAGCACAATGTTCAACACCGAAGTATACCCCTCACTGGTGAGATCAGATCACAACTAATCTCGCTGGAGGTCCTCATCCCACCCCCACCTGAAATAAAAAGACCACAGTAAAGAACTTCTCAAAGCCGACTTCACACTTCTAAAGACTAGTGTGGTCTCCTTTAAGGCCCCGAGCCGACGGAAAACAGTACTCAAGCCGCTGAATCACTTACAAATGCCTTCTACCAGCACCTGCAGGACTGCATGGATAAGGCAATCCCAAGCAAAACAAAGACTCTTTGTACCAAAGGCAAGCGTCCACTCTGGTGGACCCCAGCCATAAACAAACTCTACAACAAAAGGAGGAAGCTACTACAAGATAGAGCAAAATCCTTAAAAGGTAAGACACCCTTGATCACTATAAGTAAAAAACTAAGAGCTCTCATAAAATCATCCAAAGCAAGTTTTGAGAGAAAAATAGCTAAAGACTCAAAAGACAATCATAAGGCCTTCTTTAGCTATGTTAGAAACCTGGGAGGAAACTCCCAGATATGCTCAGAACTAGTTCAAAATGATGTGAAGATTACTGATCCTACAGACATTGCCAACATACTGGCTGACAGGTTCAGTGCAAACTTCTCCCCCCCAAAAGGAGAGATATCTATACCAAGCGATGGCAGCCCCCCAAACACCGCCAACGCCCAAGTGAGAACTGCTCTCTCCAAAGCAAAAAACACAGCATCCATGGGACCTGATGGTGTCCCCGGCTGTGTGCTCCACTTAACTCAACGAGGAATTAAACCCACAGCTAGGACAGCTGTTTAATCATAGTCTTACCTCTGGATACGCACCCAGGAGTGGCGCACTGCAACTGTGGTCCCACTTCACAAAGGCGGTGCCTCCACCGACCCTGGAAATTACCGCCCATTAGCTTGACAAGCCTTATCTGCAAAGCCATGGAGAGGATCATAATGGACCTCATAAATAAAGACATAGGGAATTTGCAGACTTTGGATCCATCCCAGTTTGGCTTTGTCAAAGGCAGATCATGCCTTCTAAACTTGGTTGACTTTTTCAAACAGTCACCAAAGCCATTGATGAGGGAAAGGCAGTCCATACAGCCTACCTCGATCTGGCAAAGGCCTTTGATACAATACCCCACTCGGGTATCATTGAAAAACTCATCAGCTTAAATGTTAACCCATACATCACAAGATGGGTTGCAAACTGGCTGAGTGACAGAACCCACAGGGTCAGAGTTGCTGGCGCCATGTCAGACTCAAAGCCTGTCACAAGTGGTGTACCACAGGGCTCAGTCCTGGCCCACTCTTGTTTGGCATCTACTTTTCCAAGTACAAGCAAACACAGGAGGGTTATGGCTGACAAAGTTTGCAGATGACTGCAAACTGGGCGCCATAGTAGAAAACACATCTGACACAGATATCCTTCAGAAGGGTCTCACAGAAACGGATAACTGGTACCAGAGCCATGGCCTAAAGTTAAATGCCAAAAAATGCATAGTCATACCCTTCGGGAAAAACAAGGTTACCCCTAGCTACCAAATAGGTGGCAATCCACTGAGTACAGAAGAAGTTATCAGGGACCTGGGGACCCAGGTTGATAGTAGTCTGTCATTCGACACCCATGTAGCTAAAGTAGTTAGGAAGACCTTCTACATTGCCCACCTTATCATGAAGGGATTCTCATCTAGATCAAGGGAGGTCATAGTCTCCCTATACTCATCACTCATCAGACCAATGATTGAGTACAATGCCCCATTCGAATGTATCTGACCCGACACTTGCAGCAGCTGGAGAGGCCACAAAAGTTCCTCACCAAAAGGATAAAGGGTCTCAAACATCTGTCCTATGCTGCCCGACTGAAATAACTCCAGCTCTATTCAGTCGCACGCTTGCTCAGAGGTGACCTTTGCCTAACATACAAGGCCATGTCAAACCCAGATTTGATGAATATGCTTCACCTCAAAAATCTAGATCCATCAGAGCCACAAGGGCGGAGACTTAAACCTCGACACGGCTATTAATAGGACGTGCTGGAGGGATAGATTCATCACCCAAAGACTCCCTATGCTGTGGAATAAAATCCCGGTATATGTGAGGCAGAGCACCTCGCTGGCCTTGTTCAAGAGAAATCTTGACCAATGGATGGGAGATCGCAGATATACCCCAGGGATTACCTCAGTGTCACTGCTCAACAGAGGCACAGCAAAATAATGGGTATAGTTCCCCATACTAAAGGGGTGGCGTAAGCCACAAAACTATGGGCTAGGCTTGTAAATGCCCTCGGGCAGATAGCCTAGTATGAACCTATGAACCTATGAACCTATCTGTATGTGAGTGGAAGTAAGCTGTCAGTTCCTAGGGCCCTAGGTTGTCAGTGAATGTGCTATGCATTGTCTCTTAGCCAAAGCCAGGGTGCTCTGTGGATGCCTATGTCTGCCTACAGGGACATTATCAGGGGGTTCCTCCTAGGCACTGGTGGGAGATTGTGTATCCCTTCCCTTTGCTGATCCTGCTGCAGCTGTTTCCTCAGTATCATATTGTGTAGCATATCACATACTGTGAACATATGTGCACGTGTAGCTGGAGAATACTGCAGGGTTCCACCAGATATATCGAGGCACTGGAACTGTGACTTCAGAAGCCCAAACACACACTCTATGATGTTCCTGGTTTGTGTGTGTGCCTCATTATGGTAGTCTTCTGTGGGTGTGTGTGCATTTCTGAAGGGTGTCATCCTCCATGGTTCCAGGGCATAGCCAGCATCCCCCAGTAAATGGCCATGTGGACTGACCCCCAGCTAACATATTGTACAGCTGTGATGCATGCCAGATATGGGAGTTGTGATAACTGCCAGGGCTGCCAGCACACACATTCATGATAATCCCTTAGGTATTTCACATGACTTGGCAGTTGATGGAGTGGTACCCCTTGCAGTTGATGTAGATTCTACCCTCCTCACTGGATGATGCCATGATGTGTACATGAGTGCAATCTATGGCACCCAGTACTTCAGGGTAGTGTGTTACATGGTAGACATGTTTATATTGCTGGCCTTTGCCTCAGCGTTGAGGGGAAAATAAATGTGCTCACTGGCATGTATTAGCATGGCATCCAGGAACTAGTGGAGTAACCTGGATGCTGATGCCTATGAAACCCCGTCATGTCCCCAGTTGGTCTTTGGAAAGTACCTGTAGCTAGTATCCTAAGGGCTACATATACCTTTGTTTCCACTAGAATTGGTTCCCCTGTGTTGGCTCTGGGTCTGAGGTGAATGTGGCAGAGCTCAGTGAGTTCTTGTAGTATGTCACCTGTCCACGCTGTAGTGCTGTACAATCTCCAGCTCATTTAGCTCCTGGAAGGTCACCCTAGGCCTGAACACTCTTCTTCTCTGTCTAGGCCTATTTTCAGCAGCAGAAGCACTGACTTCAGCATCTAGCACATACAGGTGTAGCAGACCTGCAGCAGCCCCTAGCATTCTCTCAGTTAAAATTCACAAGTCTGTAATCCAATGGTCCAGAGTATTGGGGAAAAATCAGAATGTAGGGTGTATGCATACTTTATAGAGTTCTACTGTAAGTGCAGAATATGTGCTTGGCTAACTATCATGCATTCCATCTGCCTACAATATAATTTACATCATTTAATGGCCCTATTTTAGCTTAAACAAGGGTCAAAACTAATTAAATACATTTTTTAGACATGCTGAACACAGCAGCGCACTATGCAAATGCGCGCAGAGAAGGTAAACAAAGCTTAGAAGTTAGTGAACACTCTCCCCGGAAGGACAAGCTCAGCCAGGTGGTGCTCTCTGCAAACATGCACACCGAAGCTGAAATGACCTTAGAAGCCAGTAGACACCCCCCCCCGTGGTGTCAGCAGTATTCTGTGTAAATAGCAACATGGGTCTAAGCCTACATGAATTGGATATGCAGACATGATTACTCCTTTCTGCAATTCAGTAACTCAACCTCATTTGCATAAGTACCCATGCTCTCAGCCTGGAAACTACACGCTTCATAGCCACCCATGATAGCAACACCACCAATGCACTATTGTAGGGTACTCCATGCTCATGTCTGTCACATAATATTACATTTTTTTCCAGTTTTTTTTTTCTAGAAAGCATGTTTGTGCACTGTGGCATGCCACGCAAACATGCCCAGATTATTAAAAAAAATTAATTTAACTTATTTCCATTCATTTTTTTCCCCATGCAGGATAATAGTGTCACTCATATGTGTATGTGGTATGACATTTCTGTCCATATATCTCCATTTTTGCAACCCCTTTGCCTCTCTACACTCTTGTACATGGAATTTTTCCACGTTCACTGCAGACACTGACACAGGGTCTAAACAGATGCCTATCTGCCTGCTGGATCACTCTACCTGCCAAATTTGCATGAAATTCACCTGCTTATGAGGTGATTTGCATGCCACTGAAGTTTTCTTGTTGGCACATGTGTGTGTGGGTATGTGTGTGTGTGTGTGTGTGTGTGTGTGTGTGTGTGTGTGTGTGTGTGTGCCGCTCAGCAGCATTTACTGAATTTAAAAATGTTTTTGCCCATGTAAGCAATGCGGTGTAATGCCTACATGGAAAAAAAAACGTGTAGGCTTTATTAAATTCCCCCCAACCTTTAATCAATATCAATGTAACATTGATAATACATGAACAAGCATGTAGAGAGGTATAAGTCAGGATGGTATGTAGCATAAGTTAACACAATTATAAGTTGATATGATATAAGAATTCAGCCAGTAAAATCAATAAGAAGATTACCTGTAAACTGTCATAACATCATATAATGCAATGTTACTAAGGAGAAAATACATAAAGAACAAATTTACAGTATGAACTATAACAGAATGTGAAGGAGAGTGAGGCATGAGACAAATAAAGGGAGAAAAGAAAAAGAAGAGAGGCAGGAAAGAAAGAAATTAAAAAAAGTGAGAACTTTGTGTGTGGGTGGGGGGAAACAAGGGGGAAGTATGCAGCTATTTTCTCTCCAGGTTTAGGAGGCATTGGCAGTAGTACAGAAGTTTGGAATAGGGAACCTATTTACTACTGGTAAGCCAGGGTACACTTACCCGATGAAGCACCATGTGGACAGAAGGCCTCAGTAGCCCATCCAAGAGACCATTAATGTGTCCCAGATTAAGTTAAGTAGACTTGGACAGAGGAACTACATGAGATATTCAGTCTGGGGAGATCTAGGAGCTCAGTAGTTTACTTCTGTTTTAACACATCGTATGACAAAATATAAGCTAATAAATAAACACTGGGGTGAATTCAATAAAGCCTACATGGAGTTATTTTCCGTGTAGGCATAGTGGCATGGAGCTTACATGGACGTAAGCAGCTGTGCGATCCAGTAAACAGAGCAGAGGGGCATGCATGAGCGGGAGGACACGGAAGTGCCCATGGCATGCAAACCACCTCATACGCAGGTGAATTGCATGCAAATTAGTTTGTTTTGCAATCCAGGAAGCAGACGGGTATTCATGCAGATCTCCTTTTGGTGTTAGAAGTGTACACAGAAATTTTCCATGGACAACAAAGTGAAAATTGAACAGGGGCTGTAAAAGCTCATTTAGAAGGTCAGAAATGTCATAGTAGGGACAGATATGTGCAACATTATGACCTGTGTGTCAAAAAATAATGCAAACTTATATAAAAAAAATTTTTTTAATACCCATATTACATTTGAGTGGCAAGCAGCAGCACGCAAACATGCCATTATGCAACAAATAAATATTAAAAATTGCAAACATTAAAAATAAGACATATGTGAGAATAAGGAATTATAGGGCCCTGCATGGAGTATGTGCAATGGAAGATTTCAGTGGTTGCTAAGGAGGCAGGCCCTGGAATAGTGAAGTATCCAGGTTGTGAAGACAGATCTGTATGCAAATGAGCTGGGGTTACTGAATACCAAAAATGGGCCAATGTGTCCACAGATAAAATCTGTGCAGCCCTAGAACTGTGTTGGTGTCCACAGAAGAGCTAGGTGACATCAAAAGGGGGTGTGTCACTATATGTTTAAGCAGTTTGGATCCCAGTGGTGCCAGTTTGTACAGCGGGCTGCTCAGCTAAGCAGGGGGGGTGTTCAGTGCTGCTAAGCTTTGCTTAGCTGAGGAGCATGTCTTTTAGCTGGTTTAAGCTATGCTAAATGTGCCTGTGCATGGGGGTGTGTCGAGACTGCTGAGCAATGTTTACACAAGCCCTGTGGTTTGTGTGCTGCACCACAGTGCTTAGCAGGGAAGGCATTTTAGAAAAAAAAAGAAAGAAATAGCCTGGGAAAGCCAATCATGTATAAATTACTCATAAGCCCTGCTCCACTGACACTGGGCCATTAAAACCTCAAAGTGATATACCTGGCAGGTGGAATGCATCATAGTTAGCCAATTACACAGGCTGCATCTGCAGCACACCACTATAAAGTAGGAATACACCCTCCAATCTGATTTTTCCCCCATACTCTGCACCATTGGAGTACAGACTTGGGAATTTTAACTGATAGAATACTAAAGGCTGCTGCTGATCTGCTACATCTGTATGTGCTAGAGGCTGAGGTCAGTGCTGCTGCTGCTGACAATCAGCCTAGACTGAGAAGGAAAAGAGTGTTCAGGTCCAGGGTAACCTTCCAGGAGCTATATGAGCTGGAGATTCTAAAGCACTACAGGGAGGACAGGGATAAACTACAAGAGCTCACTGACCTCTTCTGCCCTCGACTCAGACTTAGAGCCAACAGAGTGGAACCCATCCCAGTGGAAACAAAGGAATGTATAGCCCTTAAAATACTAGCTACTGGTACTTTTCAAAGACCAAATGGGGACATGAAGGGTGTCTCACTGCCATCTGCGTCCATGGTACTGCACCAGTTCCTGGATGCCATGCAAACACATGCTAGTGAGCACATTTATTTACCCCGCACACCTGAGAAGAGGGCCAGCAATATGCATCTCTTTTACTGTGTAGCACACTACCCTGAGGTACTGGGTTCCACAGACTGCAATCATGTAAACATCAAAACACCACCCAGTGAGGAGGGTAGAGTCTATGTCAACAGCAAGGGGTATCACTCCATCAACTGCCAGCTCATGTACAATGCCCAGGGCATTATCATGAGTGTGTGTACCAGCAGCCCTGGCAGTTATCATGACTCCCATATCTGGCATGCATCACAGCTGTACCAGATTTTTGCCAGGGGGGACATCCCGTGCGGCCATATATTGGGGGATGCTGGTTACTCACTGGAACCATGGATGATGACACCCATCGGAAAATGCACATACACCTACCGAAGAACACCAAAATGAGGCACATGCACAAACTAGGAACATCATAGAGCATGTGTTTCTGCTGCTCAACTCACGGTTCTGCTGCCTCAATATATCTGGTGGAGCCCTGCAGTACTCTCCAGTTACATGTGCACAGATATTCACAGTATGTGCCATGCTACACGATATGATCCTGTGGAAACAGATGCAGAAGGATCATCACAGGGAAGGGACACAGCCCACCACCAGTGGCAAGGTCCCCACAGTCTCACCCACAGGGGGATCAGAGGAAAGAAACCCTGAGGCTGTCCCTGTAGGCAGATGTAGGCATGCCCAGTATGCCCTGGCCTTGGCAAAGAGGCAACACATAGCACATGCACTGACAACCTAGGGTCCTAAGGACTGACACCTCACTCCAACTCACATACATAGTAAAAAGGATGCCACCCACACCACACAACCTGTACCTTACTATGTATTGGCTGTGTACTGTGTGCATCAAACAGAGTCAGCCCTGAAGCACTTTTATCTCAACTGCTGTGTTCACAAGGTAAGTCACTCTCTTTTACAACAAATGTATGAGGTACTAGACTAAGGAAGCATATGTATGGGCTGTCCCAAAGAACCTGGCTACATGTTCTATTTCCACAATGTGCAGGGTCAAAGTGTACGTCTGTCTGCTGTTGATGGTGCTAGAAACTTCACTTTCTGGTGGCTGGTGTGGCTCAATGGGCTACATATGTTAGCATGGTTGATGGTGTTCATGGTTTAGAGCTGGTTGCGCTTACAATTTTGCATGTGAGGTACTCGTATGGTAGGAGTCTCACAGACTGTCAATATGTCACAATCTGTTACTGCAAGA
>NC_056731.1:411067629-411147629 GCF_019279795.1 Protopterus annectens | reverse complement strand
GTTGCTGGACTCTCCCCATAGAGTTGTTGTAATAGCACACAGTTATTTGTCTGATAGTGGCTATATGACATAGAGTGGGACTTTGCCCATAGGGGACACACCACCGTAGACTGTAGTGATGGGTGTAGAGACATACAGCAGACTATGTCACAGCACATAAGGACATAACCAATATTGCTACTATCTTGGTTATAGCCACACATGTAGTGCATTGATAGACTGCGGGGTATGACGTGTGAGAGAGCGGTGGATAGCGCAGCCCATTTTGGTTGTGCAGGGTCGGTCCATAGTGGACATCCACGTATCTGGTCCTCCTGTAATGTGTTCCCCTGTGGTCGTCCTGCAGGTATGATATATCAGCAAAGACATCCTCCATTTTCATCTGCAGAAAATGTCGCTATAGTAGATGCACTCAGACTAAACCATCACATCCTGCAGTCAAGGGGTCATCACAATCAAGAACAGCAGGCAGCACTGTGGGATGTCCATGTGAGGGCTGTTAATGATACTGGCCAACAGGACAGGACCTTACGAGTAGGTTGGACATTGGGCCACAGACATGATCAATGCCGCATGTCAAAGGGCAGCTGCTGTTGCCAGAGATCAAAAAATCTTTAGTGCCCAATAAGACAGTAGTACATTCCTTAAGTATAGGATGCAGGTTTTTCTCAACATATATTGACAGTGGTTATGTCACCCACCCCCGACTAGATACTATAGGTCGCATGGGTGGGCTTTCTATGTTTTTACGGACTTTTGGTAGACCATACATAATTGGAGTCACTGGGTACTCTATATTGAAATATTCAAAAAGTAGCTCAGAAATCATGCCTGTTATTAACATATCTGTTAAATAAAAAATCAGAATTCAATACACAGGAGGTTCAGATTCAAAAGTTTACTAGTGTACACCAGGAGGCAAAAAACCATACAAGTACAGAATTTTGTCTGACATAATGCAGAAAGTACAGAATATTTTATAGTGTCTGCATTGAAGTTATGCCCACCTTACTGACGTGGTTAGTCACAAGGCATCTACATCACTTTTACTAACAGTATTCTATTCATCTAATAATGCTGATGCAGTACATTTAAAAAAACTTTTCCTTTAGATACAATACGGCCTTGCTATCCAGCTGGTCAGTCATAATGTCTTTCTGTAAAGTTACTTCTTAAAGGTCTCATATCAGTTCGAATACAATAGCAGATTCAGTCTTTTAATGCATGCCTTTGTTCTGTTACACTTTCTCACACAGCTGTGTTTTTATCTTACAAGGGCAAGTTACTCCATCAGGAAAGGAAGATTTCATTATTTACAAGGACAAGTTATCTTATCAGGAAGGAGTGGAAGATTTACACATTTAATTTCCTGACCCAGCAGATAATCACTTATGAAAAGCATAAACATTAAAACTTGCTAAGCTAGCATTCTGCCAAGGTCAGGGATCAGCTTTTGTTTCAAGCCACACTGCAGTTTCAAAACTACTTCACATTTAGACATGAATTAATTTTACTACTATATGATTAATAGAATAAAATGCATTAAATACTACTTTGCTTTCAAACTAGCATTTCTCATGTATTCAAATACACATTTTTCTAACATTTTCCCCCTATTAATACTTTTTATTCTATTTTGAAGTATGCATAGTGTCATTTCATCTCCTAGCCTTTTCCACTCAGGATTTTTAGCTAGGTGAGTCATTTAATCTATACTTCAGAAAAAGCGTAATCTGAAATCAATCTTTCAATTTCAATATCTTGGTAGAAAGTTTCAGTAACAGATACATCAACAAAAGCTTTGATTAATCTTTTCATGCAGGGAATTCCACAGCAAACACATGCTCCTATTAGGAGTATACCCACACAAATAGCAATTAGAATGTTCATTAGGATGGAACCCCACCCCCCAAATAGATTCAGGAAAAAGTCCGCCAGTGGGTTTGGGCCTGGTTCAGTCATGGCTGATACTTGCTGAATTACCTCTAGGTGATTATTTATCGTGTGGCGATTGTCAGGGATGAAAGCACAGCATTCTTCTTTGATAAGCGCGCACGTACCACCTCTTGCCACTAGGGTGAAGTCAGGAGCCATCCGATTTTGTAGCACAACAGTTCTCATTGCATTCAGTTCATCAGTCACCAATTCTAGGGTGGAAAAAGTTGCATTACTCATTACTTCGAGAAGTTTCGACAACTTCCTCAGCTCCCAGATCAATTTGACTGCTCCATAGGCTGGTAATATTCCTGCCCAGGATATAACACTGTCACTCAAGTCTATATGAGTCAATTCACTTTTGTCTTTTACTGAATTATGGTCTTTCCAACCAGCTTCGATCTTCCCAACTGGATTCACAGGTTTCTTAACTGGACCTTCAGATTTTCAAGCTGTTTCTCTTACCCAAAGGTAATTCTGCAGTATGTCTTATTGCTGGAACCAAGTAACCCAAAAAACAACTGCCGGACCAATTCTCAGTTAACCATTTATATGCCTTTTTCCCACAAATAAAATAACAGTTTTCTACTTTAGTACTAATACGCATCAGCCCTGCATGAAACATTTTCTGATCTATAACTGACAATTGTTTAAACAAAACAGGGTTTTATCGTACTTCATTCAATGTTGTTTTCATTGTGCTCAAATATGAATCATAGTTAGTATTACAAACAGTACCTCCACTTTTAACTTCAATGTAACACTTGTAGGATATCGTAATATTACAATTACTCCATCCTACTTGGAGGGTATCGTTTTTAAAAAAGCACACAATTCCCTTTTGTGTAACAGGTAAAAATAATGCTATTTTGTCTTGTGATCTCACAGTTCCTGTGTCGAAAAGTAAATTCTCCCAAGTCTCATTTATCCCCAAAGGGACAGTGGACATTATCAGTCCTCCATATGCTGTTGGTATAGCTGTACAAACCCAACAATTTGAAATGTTCATAGTCTCTGCATACACACGTTTCATGGCCAGGTATGTGTTAAAATTTGGATGCCAGTCTATAGACGTTTCATCACGCCTTCCAACTTTCACTTGTGTGGTTGTGTGTAGGATGAACCACAGCAAGAGGAAAATTGTCACAATTACAGTTAATAAATGTACACACAACAAAATGATTATGCAACATCTCCGGGGTTGATCTAAACTTCTATTCACTTTGTTTTTGGCCATCTTGGTCTGGTTGTGTATCAGTCTCAAAGTTTTTATCAAGTTGAAAGTTCTTTACCGGTTTACAATGCATCAAATGAACCCAGGATGTCCTCTCAGCTACTCTGACTGCAGTAGGCATTGCCAACAGAACCTGGTACGGACCTTCCCACCTTGGACTCGCCCAGTTTTTCCTTTTCGTCACTTTCAGCCAAACCCACGACCCTGGGGCCAAGACTGCTTCCACCGGTCTGGTCTGTTCCTTATCTAAAAAAGAGTTAAAGTGCAAAACAGATTTATTCCTTAACAATTTCTTCATATATTCTGCTAATGAACTGTCAGCCTCTTGCTCTGCAGGCATGAGAGCTTTCCACTGAGGCACATAATATGCTCTCCCAAAAACCATTTCAAAGGGAGTCAAACCCTTTACATTTGTAACCGTTCTCATACTCAGCAGTGCTAAAGGCAGACAGTATATCCAATTCTTTTGGGTCTCCTCTACTAAGCTTCCTAAGTTTACTTTTTAGGGTACCATTGTACCCTTTCCACCAGTCCTGCTGACTGTGGGTGGTAGGCACAATGGTTCTTTAAGGAGATACCAAAAAATCTCCCAAGCTGGTGAATCGTTTGATTCACAAAATGTGTGCCGTTGTCACTATAAATCCTTTCCGGAATGCCAAATCTAGGGATTACTTCTTTTATCAGGGCTTTTGCTACTGTTGCTGCATCTGGGTTTTTGGTTAAAAAAAGCTTCTACCCATTTAGAAAACATGTCTACAATAACTAAACAAAACTTCTTCCCTTCACATTTATTCAATTCTATGAAATCCATACAAATAGTATGGAATGGGTATGGTGGTATAGGAAAACTTCCTTGCTTGGTTTTAAATGCTCCTTGTGCATGGTGCTTGTTACAAGTATGACAAGCTGCACAAAATTTTTTTGTGTAGTTTATGTATCCATATGTTTGGAATATTCGATTTACTAACTGTACCATCCCCCCTGTTGAGACATGGCTCTGCCCATGGCTCAACAAAGCTGCATATCTAAATAAATTAGACGGCAATATTGTTTTTTTCTCTTTGGAAATGTACAGTCCATTCTCAAGAATTGAACCTCGTTTTACCCATTTTTGTTTTTCTGCTTTGGTAGTAAGCGTCTGCATTGTTTTTAACATGTCTAAATCTAAAATCTCAGAGGGTTGTAATTCCTCATTTAAAAGTAAAGTTTCTGAGTCTGAGGCTGCTTGCTTTGCAGCTGCATCAGCTCATGCATTGCCTTTTGAAATCTTATCATGTTGTTTTGTATGAGCTACACATTTACAAATAGCTACTTTGGTAGGTAACTGAATAGATTCTAATAGCTCCAAAATAAATTGTGCATGATTAATAGGTTTTCCACTGGATGTTATCATTCCTCTATTTTTCCATTGTTGTGCAAATACATGTACTGTAGAAAAAGTATACTGACTATCAGTATATATGTTCACACACTTGTTTTTTGCTAAAGTACATGCTCTCGTCAAAGCTATCAATTCCGCTGCTTGTGCAGATAAGTTGTGTGGTAAGGATTGAGCTTCTAAAATTTAAGTGTCTGTAACTACTGCATATCCCACCAGATTCTTCCCTGTAGGACCCCTTCTGCATGAGCCGTCCACGTAATATGTCACCTCAGCATTACCCAAGGGCATATCTGTAAGATCTTGTCTAGGTAAAGCTAACTGTTCAATTTCCTGCAGGCAGCTGTGTGGTGTGCCCTCCGCAGGAGTTGGAAGTAATGTTGATGGATTCAATGTCGTACATCATTCAATTGTCATATGAGGTTGGCTCAGCAGTATAGTCATACATGAAAGATGTCTAGCAGGAGAAAGGTATGCCATTTTCTCTTGTAGTAAAATTATTGCAACTGCATGAGGCACTCTCAATGTGAGAGGGTGGAATAACACCACTGAGGCCGAAGCCTGCACTGCCATTGCGGCTGCAACTACTGCTTGTACACAGTGAGGCAAAGATCACGCCACTGGGTCTAACTGTGATGAATAGTAGGCTATGGGGCATTGCTTGTCCCCATGTTGTTGCATTAATACTGACGTCATATACCCTTGCTTACAATCTACGGTCTGAAAGAATCATTTGTGATAATTTGGAAGTCCTAAAACTAATGAAGAAGCTATCAACTGCTTCAACCTGCAGAAAGCCGTTTCTGCTTCTGTTGTCCATTGTAATATGTCTTGTGCTGCCATTGGTGTCTTATATATCAAATCAGTCAGTGGAGCAGATTCTAAAGCATAATTTGGCGTCCAGCTCCGACAAAAATTAGTTGTACCTAAGAAAGACATCATTTCTTTCTTGGTTGTTGGTTTGGGTGCTTGCAAAATTGCTGTTTTTCTTTCCTCATCTAGTATTCTACCTTCATTGGATATTACATATCCCAAGTATCTAACTTGTTTTCTCCAAAGTTGTAACTTACTTTTGTTTACTTTGTGTCCTTGTATTGCTAAAAATTTCAATAATGCTACAGTATCCTCCCTGCACTGCTGCTGGGTGGGGGCTGCTAGCAAGATGTCATCTACATAAAGTAGAATTTGACTACCTCCCAGTGGGGTAAATCCTGCCAGGTTGCTAGCTATTTCTTGTGCAAAAATTGTTGGGGTCTCACAATATCCCTGTGGTAGTCGAGTATATGTATACCTTTTACCCTGAAATGTAAATGCAAACCAATATTGACTATCAGGATGTATAGGTATTGAAAAGAAAGCATTGCTAATATCTACCACAAAGAAATACTTCTGTTGCGGTTCTAAATCATTTAACAAGGTATGTGGGTCTGGCACCGTAGGTTCTCTAGGTATTACTGCATTATTTACAGCTTGTAAATCTTGTACCATCTGCCATTCCCCATTTGCTTTTTTAACAGGAAATAGGGGTGTATTACATGGTGAATCAGGAGATTCTACCAGTACTCCTTCTTTGAGTAATGCTGCTATTATAGGCTTAATTCCTATTTCTGCAGCCTTTCTCAAATGGTATTGTCTTTTCTGTGGTCTGAAAGCTGACTTTGGGGTAATTGTAACTGGTCCTGCTGTTCGAATAAGTCCTACATCTGACTTGCCTGTTGACCAAAGAGTTGTTGGAATTTCACATAAGGCCTTTTCTTCTTCTTCTAATAAAAATGCTAATCAGCTGTCCTCGCTAGATTGCAAGTGTACAGCTGGATGTGTCTGCGTAAACCAATTCAGTTTTTGTTTTTGTATCTCTTGTTCTGACAGTTCTAAATCAGTCTGTTTCTCCCATCTTGTTACTTTTTCTCCTAAATCTGCCCATTTATCACTTTTATTCTTTGTCAAGCTGACATGTGGCAACCGATTTGATTTATACAATGCAAGGAATTCTTGAGGTAATGAACAGCTAACTACATTGTTCCCCTCAGTATCCCAGTACAAAGTACGCAAAACCAATCTAGTTGCACAATTTCTAAACAGTTCTTGCTCATACTCTCTATCAGGTCCTGGTGTAGTACAGTAGTATAGAGTACAGTGTAACAAATGCTGTCAATCAGTGTCAAGGGAGGGGGCTTTACTGATGGCTACGTTCATCAGTTCCTCGGTTACTGCCCCTGGACCAGTCGTGACTACGTCCTGGCTGTATCAATAAAAGGTTTCACCCTCCGATCGCACTACAAAGGTATCCATTTGTCTCTGTGCCTCCATACCTTGTACAGTTAGAACTACTGCTATGCCAAATATCTGCATAAGGTCCCTGCCCAATAGGTTTACTGGACACTTTGCAGACACAACTATTTTACTTCTCTGGGTCATACCTGAAACAGGGTCAGTTATTGCTATATCATGGGAAAGTGGTTCCCTGTATAGCTGTCCATTTGCTGCTTTTACTAATATATAATCAGGTGATTCGGAATGTTCTGGTAACTTGGAGGGGTGTATCAAAGTCCGTGACGCTCCTGAGTCACACAGGAATTTGACTTCCCTTCCCTCCACCAGAAATGTCACTTCCGGTTTTGTATCTGCTAGGCAGAGCTCCAGGCTCAACAATGCTAAATCTAAAATTTCATTTCCATTTTCGTCTAAGTCAATTTGTACTTCCTCTGTCCCTTCTACTACATTTACATTTGCTTTCTGTTTATTAACTTTTCCTGATGATTTCTGACTTTCACTTGATGTAGCCTCAATATCATATAGTCAGTCCTCATCTCCTTTATCTTCCGTCGTTGCTTTCTTATTTTGTTTACAGTCCCTAGCTAGATGCCCTTTCTTTCCGCACTTGAAGCATTCACCTCCCTTTTTCCTTTCTTCAAAATCTTCTGATCGTTTATCAAACTGTTTGTTTCCCTGGGCATTCTTTTTCTTGCCCTTTTTACCTGACTGTAATACAAATACTTCAGCTCCGTCTTCAGCAGTGAAGACTTGCGCCTTCTTTTTCTTTTTGCTATTAAAATGTCTCTCAGCATGTCTAGCGTATTCGAGTAAGGCTTGTAGCCTCCCTGTTCGATGATCTATCATATGCTTCGTAATGAAGCTACTAATAGATGCAATGCAACCTTTCAAAAATGCATTTTTTAATTGTTGTTCATATGGGGAATCATTCGTTTGGTTCTCAGGAACCGACATACCGCATTGATTATTAAAACATTCTAATAATCTAGCATAATATCCATCTATTGTCTCATTTTCCTGTTGTATGCATTGATTAATGCAAGTCCAGTCTGCTCTAGGTTTCCATTTCTCAGAGATTCGGTCTGTCAGACCTTTTACTCTGTTGTCTAATTCTGTGTCACTATGTGGGAGTGGCCTAAGTTCTGCATTACGAGGATTCCAGGTGCCACAAATCATGTGCCAATCTGGACCTATAATTTGTCTTACTACTTTTTCTACTTCTTCCCCATTCAAGTGGTAACTTAACCTCATGCCTTGTAAATCTTCTAAAAATTTCGTAAAATTAACTTTTGGATGGGGGATTTCCTCAGTAGCCTTTCGGATATCTTCCGGTGTCCATGGTCTATATACTAAGAGTGTTGGGTCTTGCCCTTCCTGTCCTGCCTGAGGATTTGGAACTTCTATAAGTGGGCATATTTCTTCCTTACTCTCATCCTGTAGATTTCTCTCTATTTGGTATGATTCTGTGTCCCTATATGTTTTACGTGTTCGAGACCTAGTCTCAATAGGATCTCTAACAAATGGTTGTGGTCTTACTGAAACTTCAGGATAACGTGGAGGTGGACCAGCCTGTCCACTCGCTTCATATCCTGAAAAGGGTAAGGGAGGGGGCAAGGGAGGAGGAGGAGGGGCTGTAGCTATTGCCAAGTTATTATCCTCTTTGTCTAAAAATAATGTTTTTGAATTTTTAAGCTTCTGTTCTCTACGATTTGCTTCCTCAATCCACCTGTGTGCTTGAGGTATGCCTAGTTGGTGTTTCTTTTTTGCCTGACCTCCTGCATCAGATTTCAGCTGTTTAAGGAGTTTAACTAGTGAAAGTTTATCTAGTTTACCATCAAATTCATATTTGTTAACCCATTTCGTATAATACCTAACATTATCAGCACACTGTAATTGCATGTATTTTGCGTCTTTGGTTAGGGGCGGATCTTGCGAGGTTTTAGTGCACTGATTACCCATGTCAAAGAAAATGTTATGTAACCCTTTTTTTATCACGTGATGTCAATTTCTTAGTTCCTGTTTACAGTTTATCTAGAATAACTGTCTACCTTATTCTGTTACCCTGATCTATGACAAAATATACAGTACTTCTTTTTGTCCCTGATCTGCAAAAACAAATCTTGACAACAATATACTGTAACCTAGTCCCTGATCTAAAACAGAAAAAAGGCAAATTCTTCCTACCTGATCCTCCTGGTTTTGAAAACGTTCAAATTCCGCTCTTCGGCCACAGATCAGAAAAGTGGCCAGCCTCTTTACACATGACAATTCAGTCGGAGGTCTTTTCACTCAAGAAGAACCATTTCGGTAACTTCTCCTGCGCAGTATTCGACCACCGATACACTCTGATCTGCAGCTTACCAAGGGAATTCCATCTCAAAAGGACCAAACTGTTAAATAAAAAATTAGAATTCAATACACAGGAGGTTCAGATTCAAAAGTTTACTAGTGTACACTAGGAGGCAAAAAACCATACAAGTACAAAATTTTTTCTGACATGATGCTGGAAGTACAGAATATTTTATAGGGTTTGCATTCAAGTTATGCCCACCTTACTGATGTGGTTAGTCACAAGGCATCTACATCACTTTTACTAACAGTATTCTATTCATCTAATAATGCTGATGCAGTACATTTAAAAAAACTTTTCCTTTAGATACAATACGGCCTTGCTATCCAGCTGGTCAGTCATAATGTCTTTCTGTAAAGTTACTTCTTAAATGTCTCATATCAGTTCGAATACAATAGCAGATTTAATATTTTAATGCATGCCTTTGTTCTGTTACACTTTCTCACACAGCTGTGTTTTTATCTTACAAGGGCAAGTTACTCCATCTGGAAAGGAAGATTTCATTATTTACAAGGACAAGTTATCTTATCAGGAAGGAGTGGAAGATTTACACATTTAATTTCCTGACCCAGCAGATAATCACCTATGAAAAGCATAAACATTAAAACTTGCTAAGCTAGCATTCTGTCAGGGTCAGGGATCAGCTTTTGTTTCAAGCCACACTGCAGTTTCAAAACTACTTCACATTTAGACATGAATTAATTTTACTACTATATGATTAATAGAATAAAATGCATTAAATACTATTTTGCTTTCAAACTAGCATTTCTCATGTATTCAAATACACATTTTTCTAACAATATCAAACAAAAACAACTTGCAGTCTATCTGTAATGGCTTTAACATGAGTTGCAATCTCACAATAAGTATCAGTGTTACTTAAATGTACTAACATACTTGCAATATATTTGTCTCGATCTAAAATAACAATTCCTCCACCTTTATCTGCTGGGCGTATTTCAACACTTTTAAAGCATTTTAAATCATTTAACGCTTGCTGTTCACATTAGGTAAATTATAAAAAACATTGGTAGCTTTATTACTAAGCACACTTCTTATTTGTTTTTCACACACATCAATAAATAAATCAATCCCAGAATTACAGGGAGGAACAAAAGTACTAGGTTTTTTAAAAACATTATATGCATTGTATCCACCTTGAAAAATAGTTTTTAAAGTCAGTGTCCTGCCAAATAGCTTTGGTTATTTTAGCACATTCACCAAGTCTACTCTCTGGGCAGGAACAAACTCAAACCTCTGTTCAATAAAGTTTTTTGTGCTTCAGTCAAGGAAATGGAAGAAATATTAAAAATCAAACCTGTTTGCTTCTCTACAGGAACTTGTTCTGGTCATCCACATAGTGGGGTCTCCGTGTCTTGCCATACCGGGGGCGATTGCGCGACCTTCCTCGTATTGGGAAAGGTTTTTCTAACAAAAAAGTCCCATTTGTATTCTTGGAAGAGCATTCATGAATGCTGGAATCTCTAACATTGTTTATGTAACTAACACAGGCCAGTGCTGTATTCTTTGGTTTAACAACTGGTATTTCATCACTTCTAGTTGTTGTTTTTGCTGTAGCCTTAGAATTGCTGGCACCAACACTAGTTGCAGCATATGAAGATGATTTACTGGGCTGTAGGTTACTGAAAATGGAGTTTTCAGCATCTATATGCGGTGTGCTTGTAACTGCTGTTACTCTCTGCTCACTGCTGGTGTAGTCACGCCCACTTCCTGGTTGTTGTCTAGGTGTTTCCGGTGTACTCCTCTCTGTTCCAGGAAAACACATTGCCCAGTTCAAAATCATGTAAATCTCAATGTATTTTTTTAGTTTTAGTGCTAGAGAGACGTTTCTCATATTGGCTAATATGTTCATGTAGCTGATCAAACTTGTCAGCTATTATTTCACTAGAAAATGTCTCAAAAATGTCATTATGCAGTATATTAATTTCTTTAAGCAGCTCATCTTCTTCTGGTTTGAAGTAATCTACAAGAAGCTGCATATATTTAGCACTACATTCTAAGTTAAGACTTTGCCAATGTTTGAGAAGGTCAGGGTATGCATGTCCATAACTGGGCATTGTTAACACTTTAAGACCTCTGGGTGCAATTCTAAACTTTAGCGATGCTTCTAAATGAAAATGTTGCCATTGAAGGCACTTATATCTATATAGCTTATTCTCAAGATTTCTAAAGCTTTTCAAAAAATTCTCAGATTGATTATTATCAGTATTAGAGTGAATGTCAGTTTGTCGCAGTATACCTTCAGCCAGTAAAGGATTACCAGCAGGGTTTAGTATAGAATTCAGTCTCTCATTCAGCTTCATTTGGCTATTCCTTCGGTCCTTCAGCCCCACATTCGTGGCTGCCTCGGCACAGGTTGTCACCTCAAATTAATTTGCCATGTCCAGATAGGGGTAAAAATATGAAACTATCAAACACAGATCCCCTGAATCTGGATAAATTAACCAACGATAAAAGTATAATATTCCAAAAAAGCCAACAACTCATTGGAATACACACGACAAAACAACACTTTAATATAAAATAGTAAAAATATAAAACATGTGAGCGCTTTCACAGAGTCCTCTCTGCTTCCTCAGACATACTACAGTAACTGCTGCTCTTGTTTAAATAATGATACATCTAGGTCATATCCAATCAGTTAACAGCATCTTGATTGAATAAATAAAAGTTAAAGGCATACACTATACAAACACTATATAAACAATCAATCATATAAATAGTGAACTAAAAATATATGTAAAAAACTGTAAAAACATGCTCTATAAAATTAGATAGTGGTAAAACTGTAAAATATATGTACAAATATTAGATGTGACCAAACATAATAATCATGTTTTGTTGACGATATGTTTCTGTTGTGGCATGATAACAAAGATAATTTGCAGCAATTTCTAAATTGCATTAATACCATTACCCCCTTTTTGAATTTCACATACAAATACTCAAATAGAGAAATAGAGTTTCTAGATGTAAAAGTTACAAGAGATACACTCAATTATGTTCATACCTCCATGTACAGGAAACCCATTAGAAAGAATAATGTTCTACATAGTAGTAGTATGCATCCTAACTACACTAAAACCAATGTGATCAAAGGACAGATAGTTAGATGCATGAGGCTATATAATGATGATGATAGTTTGTCCCAGGCACTTACCCTGTTAAAACATGAATTTATTGAAAGGGGATATAAAGCCAGAGATATAGACAAACAAATTAAAGTGGTTTGGAATGAGAGAAGAGAGAGGTACAAGCCCTATTATGATAGGATGAGAACCAACCAGGATAACCAAAGTAACTATGCCACCAGTACCACAGTAACCAGGGATCCAGAGAATGATGTATTATGTTTTCCATTAACATTTGCAAGTAATATCAGTACAGTCTGTAATATAATTAAAAATAATTGGGGCATATTGTTAAATGTGGATGAACTAGAAGGTGTTATAGGGGCTACACCATCTTTTACCTTCAAAAACATGTCATTAAAAAGACAGTTGTGCTATAAGAAATTAGATGGAGACCACTATGCAAGGTCTGATAGGCTAGGTACCTTTCCATGTAGAAGGTATACAGCCTGCCTCTTCATATTTGGAGGGGGGCAGTATACACACCCAACTACAAAGTTCAGCATTGATACACGCTTTTATACAGACTGTTATAGTAAAAATGTTGTATACTTTGGTTTCTGTACAAAATGCCCAGCCTACTATGTAGGCAAAAATAATCGGCTACTCAATGATAGAGTCCTAGAACATGTAAGGGACATTAAAAATAAAAAAGAGACAAGTGCGTTAGTGATGCATGTTATAAAGGAGGGAGCCACACACACCTTCAAGTTTCTAGTGTTACATATCATATAAGATAATAAAAGAGGTGGGGACATGAACAACAAGACTGAAGCCTCAGAACAAGAATGGATAATTAGGCTTCAGGCTGACAGACCACCTGGACTGAATAGTAAGGTTTCACTGAAACCTTTTCTTAGGATCAGGGCTTTGAAACATTGATTATTATGTTTGGTCACATCTTCTAATATTTGTACATATATTTTACAGTTTTACCACTATCTAATTTTATAGAGCATGTGTTTACAGTTTTTTTACATATATTTTTAGTTCACTATTTATATGATTGATTGTTTATATAGTGTTTGTATAGTGTATGCCTTTAACTTTTATTTATTTAATCAAGATGCTGTTAACTGATTGGATATGACCTAGATGTATTATTATTTAAACAAGAGCAGCAGTTACTGTAGTATGTCTGAGGAAGCAGAGAGGACTCTGTGAAAGCACTCACATGTTTTATATTTTTACTATTTTGTATTAAAGTGTTGTTTTGCCATGTGTATTCCAATGAGTTGTTGGCTTTTCTGGAATATCCAACTATAGACCCATTGCCATTCTTTCCCCACTAGCCAAAATAATGGAGAAATGTGTACACAAGCAACTACTGCAGTACCTTTCACATAATAACTTACTATCTGACTCCCAGCATGGTTTCAGGCCATACCACAGCACCACCTCAGCCCTCCTTTCCTTTACTACTGCCATAAACCAAAACAGGAATGACAATAGGCTAACCTCTGCCCTCTTTCTTGATCTATCAAAAGCCTTTGACATGGTCAACAATGAACTTCTCATTCTTTCACTAAAATATATTTCTATCAACAAACCTGCTATCCAGTGGTTCCAGTCCTACCTGACTGGTAGACAGCAGTCGTACTATGGCAGGGCAAACTCTCCAGCCAGTTACCTCACACACTTGGTGTCCCTCAAGGGTCCATACTAGGTCCACGACTCTTCTCTATTTTTATCAACAACTTCCAGACTGCTATCCCTAAAACCACCTGCGTTCAATACATAGATGATTCCACTCTCATCTGCTCAGCCACCTCACCATCCGACTTGCAAATCTTAACCCAAAATACATTTAACACTATCGAGAACTGGCTCACCAACCAATGCCTACTTCTGAACCCCAATAAAACTAAACTTCTACTCTTCTCTCTCACTAGTAGATCCAGCACACTTTCATTCTCTGTCACATCTAACAATGGTACCACTATTTCCCCAGATAATCACACCAAACTGCTAGGGGTTATCATAGACAATAATCTCAAATTTGACCTACAGGTCAACAAAACCATACAGACCATCAATAAAAAGCTTGGATCACTGTATAGAAACAAGACATTTTTCACCCCACTGGCTAGGACTGTAATTGCCCAATCACACCTACTCTCTACTCTTTTATATGCCTTGCCTGTACTCTCAAACCTCAACAAATCCAAACTAGGTAAGCTGTCCCATAGCTACAATCATATTGCCAGATTCGCCACTGGCTCCACCTATAGAACCCACCACTGCCAGAGCCTTAAACAACTAGAGTGGCTAGAACTGCCCAGCTTAATTCAATTCAATCAACTCTTAATAGCACACAAAATTTTGTACCACCCTGAGGATACCCCCTCACTTAAAAATATTATTAAGCCATATAGCAACCTAAGATCCCTATGGTTAGCTGATATCCAACTACAGACCCATTGCCATTCTTTCCCCACCAGCCAAAATAATGGAGAAATGTGTACACAAAGCTAACAACTCTGCTGGTGAATCCCTGTTTGCCAACTTCATTGGCAAAACCTGGAATTCTTTGCCAAACTATATAACCCTACAATCCTCCAAAAGTCTCTTCAAAAAAAACCTCAAACAGTATCTCAAAGTGAATTGTCTATGCCCATGTATCAACCAAAATTAAGTTATAAACTAAAAGCATATTCTGCAATTATCATAACTTGTAACTACATCATCAAGCTCTGCTTCCAATCTGATGTCTCTTACTTTTAATTGTCTGTCCATGAAAATTGTGAGTCCCTACTAGGGAACACTACTAACCCATTGTATATAATCACTTTGTTTTTATAATTGTTTGCTAACTTCTGTGTAATCTATGTAAGTTTGTCTATGTGGAGCTTTTCTCTCCGGGCCTCCGCTGAAAATGGACATGTATCCAGTCGGATTATCCCAGTAAACAAATGTAAAATATATATATATATATATATATATATATATATATATATATATATATATATATATATACATCTTGTTATCATATATATATATATATATATATATATATATATATATATATATATATGTGTGTGTGTGTGTGTGTGTGTGTGCAGCATACTGACAGAGACATCAATCAAACATGAGGGGGATAGGGAGAGACAGATATGTATATGTAGCTGTATGTCTGTACAGACATATGTCATATGTCCACATAGCAGGTCTTTGGGCAGATGAGGCAACAGACATGGGCTTAAGTTACCTACGTGTAGCAGCATGCCCAGTGTGACTGTCAGTACTTACAAGGTGACTCCAGGCCAGACCTACCTGTACTCCAGTCCAGGATTTTGTGTGCTGCATCCAATTGGCTACGGGACCTGTTTCCAGTCCAGCACCTACTTGATATTTTGTCCAAGGTATTCCCTGGCTGTTTGCTGAACGTAATATGTGACCCATACCTATCAACTGTACAGATTGTAATGGAATGTGTGGAGCTTTGCATATTTTTGGTACATGTTACACAGCATTGTGATTTTCTGACACATTAGGGGCATAAACATTACAGAATGATGTTAGGACATGATGAGAGACATTTGAGTTACCGACTACATACACATCAGGGGATTCATGCTAATGCAAGACCTGTTATTCTATCAACTTTCCACTTTTGTCTGGCCAATAGTTAATCCTTCTCCTTATATTTGGGCTTTTGTCCCACTATTGTTTATGGCTTTGTCCAGATTCCCTGCTCTAAGAGGTTGAGAGGTATGATGTGACTGGGGTACATTATGTAAAACCACACACAGGGTGAGAGTCTTCATACCTCTCACTGTACATGATTTTGCAGAATGTCCAGTATTCCACCCCATATGTCTGCTCTGTTCCTCATATAGTTGTTTTTATCTGGTAATATACTATAAAATGCAGTCCAGTTAATTGTTGTAAGTACTAACACAGATATGTGATGGCCTTTACATACTGCAGCTAATCTGATCTGTTGCAACCTGCTTTTATACTAGCCACCTTCTAGGTTACTCAGAGCATGTATAATGTGTGTAGGTTTGGACCTCTGTCCCCCCCCCATTTTCTCTGCCTGTGTCCAGCTTCCTTGCAGATTATGGTGTTATGACAGTCTGTGGGACTCCTACCATACGAGTAACTCACATGCAAAAGTTGTAGGTCCAGCCAACTTTGAACAATCAACACCATCAACCATGCTAATGTCCTTAGCCCAGTGAGCCACATCATCCTCCAGAAAATGAGATCTAATTCCTCACACTATCAACAGCATACAGACATACACTATGACCCCTGCATTTTGTGGAAAATGCAACATGTGGCCAGGTTCTTTGTGACAGCCTTGGAATTGTGTGTCTGCTGATATATCCTTGCAAACATACCATTGCTGCAGTTGTATGGGAACACTGATGTGTTGGGGGTAGGGTCTCTAGCATTGACAGTCATGTATCTGTCCTATGACACACTGTTTGGCATTTTCCTTGCATAATGCAGTGGGTTTCCAACCATGTGGCCTAATGCATATTATGGGGTGTCCAGCATTGGACAGAGTACCTGTTGTCCCAAGTAGCTGTTAGTTCTCTGCAAGTAGCCCAGTAGCCCACTCTATTCCCTTGCATACATGCAGCAGGTCTATACATATACTACCACAGTCTTGTACCCCGAACATTTGTTGTATAGGAGACTGACCTTGCAAATGCAGTGGTTGAGAGACCTGTGTTTCAGGGCTGACTCTGTCTGATGCACACAGTACACAGCCAATACATGGTTAGGTACAGGTTGTGTGGTCTGGCTGGCATCCTTTTTACTATGTATGCGAATCAGAGTAAGATGTCAGTCCCTAGGACCCTAGGTTGCCAATGCCTGTGCTATGCATTGTCTCTTGGCCAAAGCCAGGGCATACTGGGCATGCCTATGTCTGCCTACAGGGACAGCCTCAGAGGGTTCCTCCTTCGAGTTCCCCCTGTGGGCGTGGCTGTAGGGACCTAGGCACTGGTGGGGGGGGCTGTGTATCCCTTTCCTCTGATGATCTTGCTGCAGCTGTTTCCACAGGATCATATTGTGTAGCATGGCACATACTGTGAACATCTATGCACATGTGGCCGGAGAGTACTGCAGGGCTCCACCAGATACATCTAGGAACTCGAACCATGCATTGAGCAGCCCAAACACATGCTCAATGATGTTCCTAGTTTGTGCGTGTGCTTCATTATGGCATCCTTCGGTGGGTGTGCATGCATTTCTGATGGGTGTCATCATCCACGGTTCCAGTACATAGCCAGCATCCCCAATAGATGGCCGTATGGGATGTCCCCCCTGGAAAACATCTGGTACAGTTCTGATGCATGCCAGATATGGGAGCTGTGATAACTGCTAGGGCTGCCAACACACACATTCATGATAATGCCCTGGGCATTGCACATGACCTGGCAGTTGATGGAGTGATACCCCTTGCGGTTGGCGTAGAATCTACCCTCCTCACCGGGCGGTGTTTTGATGTGGACATGAGTGCAGTCTATGGCACCCAGTACCTCCAGGGTACTGTGCTACATGGTAAAAGAGTAGCATACTGCTAGCCCTCTCCTCAGAGGTGTGGGGTAAATAAATGTACTCACTGGCATGTTTTAGCATGGCATCCAGGAACTGGTGGAGTACCCTGGATGCTCAAGCCTGTGAGACCCCCATCATGTCACCAGTTGGTCTTTGGAAAGAACCTGTAGCTAGTGTCCTAAGGGCTACACATAACTTTGTTTCCACTGAGATGGGTTCCCCTCTGTTGGCTCTGGGTCTGAGTTGAGGGTGGCAGAGCTTGGTGAGTTCTTGTAGTATGTTCCTGTCCACCCTGTCGTGCTCTACAATCTCCAGCTCATGCAACTCCTGGAAGGTTACTCTGAGCCTGAACACTCTTCTCTTTCTCAGTCTAGGCCTGTTGTCAGCAGCAGCATCAGCAGTGACCTCAGTATCTAGCACATACAGATGTAGCAAAGCTGCAGCAGCCCCTAACATAGCTTTAGTTAAAAATCCCATGTTTGTACTCCACTGATGCAGAGTATGGGAGTGAAATCAGATTGAAGGGTGTATGCAACTTTTCTAGCATTCTGCTGTAGGTACAGCATGTGTGGTTGGCTACCTGTGATGCATTCCACCTGCCAAGTACATCAGTGTTTTAATGGTCTAGTTTAAGTGGTACAGGGGTCATCAGTAATTTATATATGATTGGCTGTTCCAGGGAATTTTCTTTGCTTGTTTTTTTAAACAGCCTTCCCTGCTAAGCACTGCCGCACAACGGGAAAACCTGAGCCACAGATATAAACAATGCTCAGCACTCAATAGACACACCCCCATAAACAGGCATGCTCAGCACAGCTGCGCACCATGCAAATGTGGTCAAACTAGCTAAAATATGTGCCCTGAAGTTAAACAAAGCTTAGCAGGCACTGGACACACCCCCTGCTTAGCTCAGCAGCACAGCACTCAAACAGGTGCCACTGAGCTCCAATGTCCTTAAAGAAATATGAACACACCCCCTTTTTTGATGTCAGCTACCTCTTCTGTGGACACCAACATGGTTCTGGGGCTACATGGATGTGATCTATGGGCACAGATACCCATTTTTGCTATTCAGTAACCCCAGCTCATTTGCATACAGATCCATCACACAACCAGGAAAGTACACTATTCCAGACCCTGCCTCCTTAGCAACCACAGAAATCTACAATTGTACATATTCCATGCAAGGTCCTATAATGCATTATTGTCATATATTCTATTTTTTCATTTTTTTACACTTTTAAATATTTTCTTTTTGCATAACAGCATGTTTGTTGACTGCTGCATGCTGCACAAACATAATATGAGTATTAAAAAAAATATATTTTACATTATTTTTCATTACTTTTTGGACACACAGGCCATAGTATGGCAAATACCTGTGACTGCTATGCTATTTCTATCCTTCTAACTGGGCTTTACAGCCCCAGTTCATATTTTTATCTTATGTACATGGAATTTTTCCATGTACACTTCAGACACCAACACGGGGCCTGCAGGACTGCCTATCTGCTTACTGGATCGCTCCAATACCTTAATTTGCATGGAATTCACCTGTTTATGAGGTGATTTGCATGCCATGGGCACTTCTGTGTTCGCATACTCATGCATATCCCTCAGCTCCATTTACTGGATTGCATAGCTGCTTACTTCTATGTAAGCTCCGTGCCACTATGCCTACATGGAAAATTAATATGGGTAGGCTTTATTGAATTCCTCCCCTTGATTTTACAATTTTGGTTCCTCAGTGGTGTTTTTTCTGCATGATTCTTGGTTCATACTAATTGTGCTGCATCATTTTTGCAGTTTGGCTTTTGTTTGGTGTTTGAGGACAACAATAGATTCACTAGAGAACATTCAAATACCCAGTTCCTGAAATACTAATTCTGAAATAGCACTGCTGAAGGAAGATGTTGCTACAATGAAAGGGGACCTTACTAGATGAATTGAAATATTTCACAGCCTGAGGACAGAGGGCATAACAGAAAGACAGGTGTTTCTACCTCATCTCCAGTTTTGGCTGCAGCACATGCATCACTTAGAAGCATGGTTAACTCACAAGATGACTTTGCTGCAAAACATGCTGTTACAGATTTTACTAATAGTGTTTTGGACCAAACAGTGAAAATATACAACAGGACCTTTGTTTTAATTCAAGTGAGCACTTTAATGAAGCTGTAACAAGGATATATGCTGAAGTTATAGGTACTGTTCCTTTTTTTACATAGAGATGCAAGGCCATCTTTAACAGAGTGGTCTAATGGTTGTAATACATTTCAAAGCATTCAAGAGAGAGATGGCGATTTCTCCTAAAGACATTCCTAACGACATTTGTTTTAAAAGACATATAGATAAGATTTTTTGCTTTCAAACTGCTTCCAGTTTAATGGTTATTTCAAATAACACAGTTCATGACAATAACTATCCCTCTTTATATAGATAGTTATATTATATTATATACTTTTATATACTTGATATTTTTGTTTGAAAAAAAAATGGTTAAGCTGAAAAGCATACAAATTGAGAATAATTACTTGAGAGAATATTGTAAATTGAACATTGTACCTGAGTGCTTAAGGTTATATAAGTTTCCATTTGGTTTAAATTACAATGATGACATTTTGGATGATTTTTTTTTCTCTTTTTTTGATGTATGTGGTTTTGAGCTTATTCGAAAAACTATCGGTCACAATGAGACTTTTCCTGGGGACACTGGGAATGGATGTGAAAAATTTCAGTCACTAAACTGTGAATGATTTATTGTTTTAAGAAAATAAGAATTTATGAGAGAAAATATTAATGAAAGTGGATAGGAGATGTAGCAGTAGTTTTCCTAAGGAAAAAAAACAAAAACTGGAGTGGGGTTTAAAGCAATATAAGAACAAAATAGTGCATCTGATACCACAACTGTATCCAGCCAAGGTGAACAGTAAAAAGATTGTGATGTTTGATACTAGAGCAGAAACACTCATTACCCCCCCCCCAGACTAGGATCTAGTGGGAGGTAAAACAGAGATATCAAAGTAGTAGATATATCCCCCAGTGAGCCCCCGGATTTTCATGTCCCAAGACAGTCAGAGAAACTAGCAAGTCAATCAAAACAGGGATTCAAGACAGCATTTTCAACATCCACACTACTCCCCCATGGAAGTGTATCAGAAAAGGGAGGAGGGGCAAGAGGAGAAGCTAAGGGTTGGGAGGGTGGCCTAATGGTCAACGTATTTGCCTTACAAACGCAAGGTGCAGGGTTTGAGTCTCACAAGAGATAATTGGCTAGGCTTAAAATGGCTTGCAAGGGCAGTTAGCCTAGTACTAATCTATGAACCTATGAACCTAACTACAGGAAATGATGGCATTATTTTTTTTTCATTCAAAGGTTTCAGTATTTATAATTACACTAATACTCCCAATACCAAAAAAAAAAAAAAAAACATTTACTTTATTCCTTAAAGGTTATAAGTTTTTGCCTACTAGATGTGTTGACATTATAGATTATATAGTAGAGCTTCAGTTATATACTAGGAAACTGAACTTTAACCTACTTTTCAGGAGAAAGATTAAAATGAAGCTCCTGTTGCATATCATAATAGTAATGGTCTCAGGAAGAAGCACAGTATATTCAACCCTCCACTTCACCCTGTCAGACAAGTTTTTGAAAGGGAAATAATGGAGGACATTTATAAGATGTATTCTCAACAAAAATGGGTTGTAAGCAATCTTACTAGTGAAGAGAAAATGCTTTTAGATGCACTTAGAAAAGATAAGAACATACACATCATGAAACCTAATAAGGGGGACAGGATAGTCCTGTCTGATGCACAGGATTATTCTAACTTGTTACTAGATATTCTGCATAACACATCTAACTATACCCCTGTACCTAGAAATTAAATAAATACTGTATATCAAAGAACTGACTCTTACGTAAAGGAATATGTGCTGGATCAGAGAATCAATGTAGAGACCTACAAGTTTCTATTTAAGCCTGAACTGATTATTCATGTTATTTTCAGCATTCCAAAAATTCATGAGAATGTGAATAGATCCCACTTCAGACCAATTTTTTCAGCACAAGAGTCAAAAACTCATCCCCTTGCAATTTTGGTCTATAAATGAGTAAAGCACGTTGATGAAATGTCCCCCAACTTATAAGATTCACGGGACTTCCTGGGACACTTAAATAGTATTTGGAAGAAAGACCTGCTATTCTTGACCATTGATGTTACTGATTATTTTCTGCTATAATCAAACATGAAGGACTGGAGCTGCTTCATGTAACTCTTACCACACACTCCTCTCTATCCAATGATATAGTATCTTTAGTAGTGGAACTTACGTCCCTTATTCTGGTAAATAATTGTATATTTTCTGAGGGAGAGTTCTTCCAACACATAAGTGGTGTAGCAATAGATGCAGTCTGCTCTCCGGTTTATGCCAAAATAGGCCTACTAGGATGGGAAAATAGATATGTGTTTAATGGTGGATATTATAAGAATCCCCACCTCTGTTTAAGATTTTTGGATGGCAACTTTATTTTATGGGATAGTACAGAGGCAGAGTTACATTATTTTGTGGAATATCTTAATAGCACCACAGAATTCTTAAAATTCACCTATACTTGGAACAGGGTGAGTATTAATTACGTAGATACTCTTATTTCTCATTCAGCCAATGGATTTAAATCTAATGTTTACAAGAAAAAGACATTCTCTAATGCATATTTACATTTTCCAAACAGCCAGCCCTAGTCTCAAAAGAGAAGCTTCGTTAAAGGTCAGGCAATAAGACTAGCAAGAATGACCTCACAACACAAGGAAGTATGGGATGAACTAGTCAAACTGAAAGAAATGGTTTTAGTAAGAGATTACCCCACAAATTTAGTCAACGGCAGGATCAAAGAAGCTTTCGATGAATTGAGGGGGGGGGAGCAAATACAAGCCCATATTGGGTCTCAGTTTGGATAACTCATCCAATGAAAAACAGGAGGCTAAATACAAGAAAGCCCTTATTACACAACATAATCAATTTTCCAAAGAGATAAGGGAAATAGTAAGCAGGAACTGGAATATTTTTCGAGTAAACACAGATGTGTTTAGCAAAGTGGGGGCTGAACCTAAACTGGGAAGAACTTTAAACAGCTTTTTGAAAATAAAATACCAAAAAGTGAATCTTTGGTTTGTAGTACTTCAATTTGTGGAAGCTGTAAATAGTCTGCATATATTGTTAAAGCAAAAACCCTGGTGTTTTGAAACATCCTTAAAAGTAGAATAACATTTTCAAAGGAAATTGTTGCACCTCTAGAGTGATGTATTTGGCTAGGTGTGTCAGCTTTCCAGCATATTAAGTTGGAAAAACAAAGGATCTATCTAAATAAAAGAGGGGATGACATTGTAAATAAAACTGAGGTTGCTGAGTACAAGCGGATAAACTTCTTTAGAGCCGATATGCCACGGGCCCTCAATACAATTAATAGCATTAAACCCATACTGAAAATGAAGCACTCTTATGTTTTGCTGGGTTACTGTGGTTTCAAAGTATAATTAGTGTCTTAATTAATTTTATAATCTGATTAGCTGGCAAGAATTATTTAAAGAGTGAACTGAAGATGTTTTTTAATGTATTGAAAAAGAGTTTTATGCTCGAAAGCTTTACTACGTTTTTTGTTTTATAATTAATTACAGTGTGGACGTCTGTGCTTTGTTTTGCTTGTTTTGTTCTAAATTGGAAAAACACAGCGTGCATTTAAGGCATGCATTTATGAAAACCTGTATGATATCACTAACAAGAAGGAGAATAATGCCTTATATAAATACTCTACCAGCTGTAATGGTTTTAAAAAATTCTGCTTTGGCATCTTGGAGAAAATAAACACAACTTAAAGAGGTGGAGACTGGAAGGGATGGCTGTGCAATAGAGGGCTTATGTGGCAACGTAGATTATGTACGTCTCGTCCCCCAGGGCTTATTGAATATGTTCCCATAGCATCTGTTTTGAATATGAAGGCTGAAAAGTTATAATTTGTTTTATTTGATTTATCTATTTTTTAAGTAAAGTATGTTTTATTCACTGGGTAATAAATAAACTTACAATGTTGCAAGTATATGTGTTTTTAACATCCTGTATCTTTAAAAATGTTAAACAATGATTCAAAGTTTTTCATTATCCAATGGAAATGCTGGAAGCATAGTATAAAAGATCTGATGGTTGGTTTCATGATTATTCTGATAAAGTTTCCATAGAGAGATGAAAGCTCTCAATCTTGTTATTAAAATTTTTGATTTTACCATTTTGAATCCTCAGTGGCGTTTTTTCAACATTTCGACATGAGACTGCATTAAAAGAAGAGGATGCATTGAAAGAGGAGGATACATTGGCAGACATGCTGATATGGCCAATAAATGAACATTGATGTAGGCGTAAGAAAGGTCATAGGATAGTAACTCACACAAATATTGTAGAACCAGAGAACAATTAGTTTTGAATTGGTGTTGGCTATATTGTTGGCACCAACCAGAAAAACATTTCCATTTAATCAAACACCCCAGTTCCTGTGTGAGTAGATCCTGTCTGTGAGGAATATTGTAGCAACTGCCCCTGGCCATTTCCAAAGGAAGGGAGAACAATGGTTGTCTGGCCCAGAAGGGAGTCACCACAATGATCTTGAGGGGTTCTTTCTGAATCTTCAGAAGCACCCTATATATCAGAGGAAAGGATGGAAAAGCATACAGGAACACTATTCTGCAAATAAAATAAATGGCATCTGTCTTCTAGGCCTTCTTGCAAGGAATCCTAGAGCAGAATCTTGCCAGTTGATTGTTCACAGAGGAAGCAAATAGGTCTACTTTCGGAACTCCTCACAGATGGATAAAATCTTGGAAGACCCCCTGAGCTAGTTTCTTTTCATGAGGATCTGCCCTTTTCCTGCTCATCTTGTCTGCCATATAATTTTGGCCTAACTGAATGTAGGATGCCTTTCAATATTGTGCTGTGAAACTATATCCCAAGATAACATGGGTAGTCTGCAAAGGGGGTACAGCCTGGTAGCCCCTTGCTTGTTGATATACAACATGACTGTGGTATTGTCTGTAACAGCTTACTGTTGTTTTAGCAATTGCTAAATGCTGAATCACTAAATAATGTGACCAGAGGGTCACAAGACAAGAATGCCGAGGACTATTTGTTTAAACACCTGGACTTGACCCCCCTCTTCTGGACCAATGTTAGCACTTTTTCCTGTGTCCATGCAAGTCAGGAGACTCAATGTTCAACATTGTTCAAACAAGTAGTCCTTAGCATTTTCTTCTTGCGACCCTTTAGTCATGTTATTTAGTGATTTGACATTGTAGCAACCACTAAAACAATAGCAAACTGCCTGTACAACTTAAAGCGGTCCTGGGACCAAAGCTGATTCTGAGCTTTGAGTACCTTGATCAGGAAATGCATCACTTTTGTATTTGTGTGCTTGCATCTGTCCTTGGTGTCTCACATACCTTGCACTTTTATCCCTCCTGAAACTGCTCTCCAAGTAAAGTCCAAGGTGACTTTCATGACTGACTGCTTTAGAAAAGGAAGGGAGAAGGAGAGACCCAGATTTAGGAATATTTACAGTCTCCGTCAAGTGATTTCTCTTATGACAAAACCCAGCACTAAGATTTGAAAAGACAAAGGATGTTGGTGTTGGGCCAAATAGACTTCAAACACCATTGTATCTTTCTCGTGGAGAGTCTTGCCAGGGATATAATAAAAATCATAGATGCCATAAGACCCAAAATTCTGAGGTATTCCGTCACAGTGGCCAAAGTCTGAGTGGAAAACCTTAGAAACAGATATAGATGAAGATCTATTTTTTCTTGTGGAAGAAAGCAGTTTGAATGTAAGTGTCTATCTGACATTGTATGAACATAATCTTGTGTGAAGGAATAACAAAAGACTTTTGAATGCTCTCTTGGAATCCCAGTGTGGATAACAGATTCCTCACCCAAGTGAAAGATTCCTAACACTATCAAAAAAAACTCTGCAAAATTAAGCAAGTCATCTAAGCATGGAAAAGTGTGGATACACTGTAGTTTGCAATGAGCTATAACTCAAGCTACTCGGTGCAGTGGACAGTCCAAATGGTAAGACAGAGAATTGATAAATGTGATCAAGACACACAAAACCTTAACAATAAGTATCTTTGACAAGTATCTTTTAAATCTACTGTTACCAGGAAACTTGAACGAGGAAGAAGAGGTAATAGGTGGTGAAGTGACACCATTCTAATTTGGGCACTACCACAAACAAGTTTAAGAAAGAAAGAAAGATCTAGAACTGGTCTTCAAGCATTTTCTTTCTTTGGCACTAAAAACATCCTTGAATAAAAACCTTTCACCAACTGGGAAAGAGGAACTGGTTCTATCAAACTCTAGGACAGCATGTGGTGAAGGACGTGGAAATAAGAGTCTGGCTGGCTGGATGAGGGATTACTCCCCAGAAAGGATGAATTTGCTTCCACTGTCATCTGTGGCCTTAATTAGTTATTTTCAGAACCCACTTATCTGAAACTATCTGCTGCAAAAGAGAAAAGTGGAAATTCAGGCTTTCTGGAAAGGAAATGGGGCTGCCAGGGTGACAAGGGAGACAAAATCCTCTAAGTAGTCATTCTGACTTAATGGACTTCACTTGTTTTTTGAGAGGTTCCAGAATTATGTTTGGAACCCCATTGCCATTTCTTCTTAAACATCTGTTTACCTGCATTTTTGTTTAGACCTTTTATTTTATCTTTTGTCAAAACTGAATGAGGAGTTAGAGAATCCCTTAGAACGTTTGGGAAAGGAGGGATGAAAAATCTTAAGAGATTCTCTCTATCAGATTACACTTTTCCTCATACTTTTTGATCACCTCTGCAGCAGAAAGACCAAACTAAATCTCCATCCAAAGAAGAATTTAAAGTCTAATTTTAACATCATCAGGAAAGTTCTGAGAACACAGCCAGCAAACCTCCTCAAAACAGCACTAGTGGCCATACCCCTGGAATAAGTATCAGCTGGGTCATACACACACTATAAACAATGAGTTGGGATTTGTACAATAGAAGTATTACTATAATTAAATTAGAGAAGTAAATTATTTAAGGCAGATTTTTCCTCATAAGAAGAAGCTGCAGACAAATGATTCCTCGTACTTTCACAATTAGTCAGAACAAACATTTAACATATGAGCCAAACAAGTCAAAATCCAGTGCTGCTAGACTTCATGATAAAGATGCTATAATGACTAGGGCTTTTAATGGCATGCATCAAGATTTTTTAGATAGAAGGTATTTTTTGAATGAGGTTGATAAAGGAATTAGTCATGAGGGATGTACTAATGAGAATAAGTCACTATATAATACTAATCTCAGGATGCATTTAACATATTCTAGTAGTGTTGATTCTGTCTGTGATGTAATTAGAAAGAATTGGTCAATAGTGACTAGTGATGTTGGACTTAAAAATTTATTGGATGATCAACCTAAGTTCTGTTTTAAGAATGGGCCATCACTAAAGCAGAAGATTTGTTATAAGTTTAATAGAACTTTGTCTCAGTCTGTGAGTGATAGGTTAGATACTTCTGCTTATAGATCATGCAGTGTACATCGATATATCTACACTATGTCCACTTTTACTCACCTGACAACTGGTAGTACACACACACACACACACACACACACACACACACACACACATATATATATATATATATATATATATATATGTGTGTGTGTTTTTGTGTGTGTTCAAATTTTATGTTGACTGTTAAAGTAGAGATTTAGTGTATTTAGCGATATGTAATATCTGCAAAAGTTTTTACTTTTTCAAGACAAATTGTACTCTTAAGAGAGTGTATTTTAGAACATATGCATTACATCAGAAAAGAAAAGGTGTCAAATGCCTTAGCCAAACATGTGTGAAGCAGGTAGAGATCATTGTTTTATTTTTTTGGTGTTGCAGTTATTTTATACCAGTTTGAGGGGTGGGGATATATCTAATCGCACTGAATGCTTAGAAACAAAATGCATTTTGGAGCTGCAAGCCGATAGAGGCTTGGGCTTAAATGGTGCTGCACTGTTATGACCTATATTGAAATCACATGCATTGATTCATTGAGTAACTATTTAAATGCTTGTCTTTTTGAGATTTATATGGTCTAATGAAGTGCCGACTAGGCATGAAAGCACTTACCTGTATTTTAATAAAATTTTTTGCTTTTAATCTTTGTGTTAACTGGTCTACATTTTACATGCTTTCCAGTTCGAAATCCTGAAAATCAAAGTTGTAGAAGCATACAGTTTTTCCCCCACACTTATCACTAATCTTCATTTCCTTATCAGAAAGTGTAGAAAAATAGATGTTTAGCAGCAGTAGGATTAACTAAAGCTGTAGCTGCTGGGTCAGGTTAAATTAATTGGAGCTTTTCGCATCTTTTGCCAGAGGTCCAGAGTGTTTCTGCTGAAATCCAAGGCTAAAACCAAGAAAATAAGTATATCTTGTGATTCTACAGTGCTTTTTAAACTGTATTCTAACTAATTGCTCCAATATTTCTGCTTTTTATTGTTTGTGACTGCATCATTTTCTGTACTTGATTTCAACTGCACTATTAGCCTAGATAGCATAGTCTCAATTTAGATCTGTTGAATCTAGCCTATTATTCATACACTTGAGCACTAAACCAGCCATCTTACATTAAGAAGGGTTTCCCCTCCACCCTTGTGACAGGTGAGTGTAGATCCAACCTTGTCTGAGTTGGGGATTACTGGAGGAAGGCTCATTGTGTGCTTTCATATTGATAGATTAGCTTAAAAGTTTTTATTTTCACCTGTATTTAAGACTCTCATTTCAGCGTTACTTTACACCATTCAGTGTGGATTAGTGGTGCCCTGTATAGATGCAAACGCCTTGAAAAACAATGTTTCCCTAGATCTGTCAGTGGAACCCCCCCAAACTTCCCTGCAGCACTATGGGCAAATCAGATGCGCACTGGGCAGCGTTGCCACATTTATCATCCCTAGCCTTCAAGAGAACAAGCCACTTTGTTAGTCCTAGTGCAAAAAACTAGTCTAATTAGCCCACTTTCTTCCTTAATAGTACATACGGTAAGAAAACTGCTATAATGGATGTGCAGTTTCCCATCATTTTTCCACCCAGCCTAATTGACATAGGCATTCTGAGGCAATGTAGTAACTGCCTCATGTATACTGACAACCATTTACTTCTAAAACAAACAAATACCCTATGTGAGAAATGCAATTACACTATGAAATTGGAATCAATTCTCTCATGTAACAACAAACCAGACATCAAACAGATTGGCAGCACTCACGTTTGACCTCTCAGACAAAATAGCCCCGGTCCATAATGGCTGTAGGTGCTACACAAGAAGGATCCAGGATAAAAGCTGAGTGGTCTAAGGTACAACTAATGGTCACAGCAAAGTCACCCAGCTGTGGTTGAGGCAAATTGCTAGCTTGCTGTGGTGGCAAAGGCTGTTTTCTTAACTTTTTTATTTTTGTGACTGAAAGAAGGACCAACCATGGGAACAACAGTTTGTTCCATGGGAAAGCTAAAAATGGTGCCTCTATCCTTGGGAAAATAAGCAGTAAAGGCCAGTACACCTTGGGGGGAATTTAATAAAGCCTACATGTTTTTTTTTACCATGTAGGTATTGTGCCACACTGCTTACATGAAAGTAAGCAGGTTTGCGATCCAATAAGCACTGCTGGGCAGTAAGCATGCACACACCAACACGGCAAGGTCAGTGGAATGCAAATCGCTTCATAAAGAGGTGAATCTCATGCAAATGAGGTAAGTAGAATGATCCAGCAAGTAGATAGGCAGCCCTGAAGAGCCTATATCTGTGTCCATAGTGTACATGGAAAAATTCCATGTGCAGGAATGTAGACAGCCAAAAGGGGCTATAAAATGTAGATAGATGGAGAGAAATGGCATACCACAGACAGAAATTAGCAAAACTATCCTCTGTGTCTCACAAAAGTTACAGAAAAATATGTTGATATAAAAAAACGTTTTAATAATCTGGGCATGTTTGCATGGCATGCCACAGTGTGCAAATATGCCTTATATAAAAAAAAGTGGAAAAAAACAAATCAATATTATGATACAGAAATGTATTACTGGACTCTGCATGGGGCATCTACAATGGTGCATTGGAGCTGTTGCTAACGTGGTAGGGCTTGGAAGTGTGTAGTTTCCAAGTTGTGAACATGGATCCCTATGCAAACGAGGTGGCATTACTGAATAGCAAAATGAGATACTCGTGTCCGCATATCCCCTCAGTGTGAAAACCATGTTTGTGTCCACAGAGGAGGTATCTTACATCAGGAGAGGGTGTGTCAAAGACCTGCTAAGCTGATTGGAGATTAGCTGCACCTATTTGCACAGCACGCAGATGTGCGGAGCGTGTAAAGTTTGGGGGGGGGTGCATCCACTGACATTTGAGCTATGTTTATTTACAGGGTGGGTGTTTGCACAGTGCACTGCTGTGCAGAGCCTGGAAAGTTTGAGGGGATGTGTCCAATGACTTCTAAGCTATGTTTACTTATGGGGCATGTGTTTGGGTGGTGCACCGCTGTGCTGAGCCTGTAAAGTATGGGGCGGGGTATCCAGTGATTGCTAAGCTTTATTTATGCATTGTACTGCATTTCTGAGAGTATCTAAAAAGCAATGATGTATTAATTAGTTGTGACCCTTGTTTAACTTAAACTAGGGCCAGTAAGTGATGTTAATGATATACTATGCAGGTGGAATGCATCATAGGTAGCCAGTCACACAGTCAGCACCTATAGTAATTAGAGCACTATAAAGTATGCATACACCCTACATTCTGATTTTTTTGCCATACTCTGCACCATTAGAGTACAGACTTGGAAATTTTAAGTGAAAGAATGCTAGGGGCTGCTGCAGGTCTGCTACATCTGTATGTGCTATGTGCTAAAGTCAATGCTGCTGACAATAGGCCCAGGCAGAGAAGGAGAAGAGTGTTCAGCCCCAGGGTTGCCTTCCAGGAGCTACATGAGCTGGAGATTGTAGAATGCTACAGGGTAGACAGGCACATACTACAAGAACTCACTGAGCTCTGCCAACCTCAACTTAGACCCAGAGCCAAAAGAGGGGAACCATCCCAGTGGAAATAAAGACATGTGTAGCCCTTAGGATAATAGCCACAGGTACCTTCCAAAGACCAACTGGGGACATGATGGGGATCTCACAAATATCAGCATCCAGGGTACTCCACCAGTTCCTGGATGTCATGCTACCACATTTATTTTCCCCTCACCCCTGAGACAAGGGCCAGCAATATGCAACACTTCTATTGTGAAGCACACTACTCTGAGGTACTGGGTGCCATAGACTGCACTCATGTACATATCAATGCACCACCCAGTGAGCAGGGTAAAATCTACATCAACTGCAAGGGGTACCACTCCATTAACTGCCAGGTCATGTGCAATGCTTAAGGCATTGTCATGAATGTGTGCTCTGGCAGTCCTGGCAGTTATCACAACTACCATATCTGGTATGCATCACAGCTGTGCCAGATGTTTGCTGGAGACAGACATCCCACACAGCCATTTACTGGGGGATGCTGGCTACACTCTGGGAACTGTGGATGATGACTCCCATTAGAAATGCACACACACCCACAGAAAAACACCATAATGAGGCACACACCCAAAAAACATCATAGAGCATGTGTTTGGACTGCTGAAGTCAAGGTTCCGGTGTCTTGATATATCAGGTGGAGCCCTGTAGTACTCTCCAACCACTTGTCCACATATGTTCACAGTATGTGTCATGCTACACAATACGATCCTGTGGAAATAGCTCCAACATGATCAGCAAAGGGAAGGGATACACAGCCCCCCCCCCAGTACCTAGGTCACCACAGCCACACTCACAAGAGGATTCAAAGAAGGAGCCCTCCTGATGATGTCCTTGTAGGCAGACGTAGGTGTGCCCAGTACACCCTGGCATTGGCTAAGAGAAAACACATAGGGACTGACACCTTATTCTGACTCAGACATACAGTAAAAATGATGCCAGGCAACCCACACAACCTGTACTTAACCATGTATTTGCTGTGTACTGCATACATCAGTCAGCCCTGAACTACAGGTCTCTCAACTGATGCATTTGCAAGGTAAGTCTCTAAGCTACAGGCTAATGATATGTATAGATATGCTGCTGTTATGCAAGTAAATATAGTGGGCTAATTGAACAAATGTAACATCCACATGGGACTACAGATACCCAGTCCAATAGTATGTGTTCCTTAATATTCACTAGGCCTCATGGTTGGAATATTCACTATATCAGTCAAGGGAGATGTTAAACAGTGGGCTCACATGATATTTGGACAACTATATATCTCAGCAGATGATGTGCCATTGTTCATCCACCCCCAACACAGCAGTGTATCCATACAACTGCTTTAACAGAAAATCACTTATGGTATATCAGTGGACCAGGCAATCTCAGAGCTGTAACATAGATATTGCTCACACCATAAATGTCTCTCCTCACATAGGATAACAATGTTCATATTTATGCTGTTGATTGTGTGATGAATGACTCGTCTCTGTCTGGTGACCTGAGTGGTTCAGTGGACTAGGGAAACTAGCATGGGTGATGGTGTTGATGGTTCTAATCTGGAATTGCTCACATATTTTGCATGTCAAGTAGTACTATGTTGGTGTTTTCATAGACTGTCATACCTGTTAGTGCATGAAATCTGGACAAAGTCAGTAAGATTGGGGGGACAAAGGCACATAGGGACTGATTTCAGATATTGTCCCCATAAACCTAGAACGTTACTGGAAGTAAAGGTGTTGCATTATTAGCAACTAAGCAGCTGCAGTTCCTGGTGCTGTAAACTCCCATTGCCTGTACATTGTGACTACATAGTGGGTCCGATTTGTTCCCCTCCTCATGCTTTAGAGCACCGACACTCCAAAATATAAACTTAAGAAAACTTTTGGACTACTAGTTGATCACCTCCACAGCTTCTCTGCTTCTATCCTGTGCCTGTATATCGCAACTACATAGTGGGTCCAGTTTGTTCCCCTCCCCGAGAGTGTAGACACTCCAAAAATATAAATTTAAGAAAATGTTTGGACTACTAGTTGATCACCTCCGCAGCCTCTCTGCTTCTATCCAGGTGCTTACAACAGCTACTTTCAACTAAACTCCTCTGAATTTTGTCTTTTAATCCTTTCAGTAGAACTAACTACTGCTTTGTTAAGCAAATGGGTACTAGTAGTGTCTTTTGGTTGAGCTCTGCATCGGTACTGACAGCTGCACTTTATCCCTACTCCTATGACTACCAAGTTATTCTTACCTCTTTCCCTGCCATAGTGTTTAAACTAGGCTGCATATAATCTTATTTTAACTCCCCCCTCCCCATATTGCTAGTTACACTCCTCCTTCCTTGTTAAAATTCTATATAGTAGAGGATCTCCCTAGTCTAAATTCTCCTAATTTCTGCCTGCTTCTTTTGACTTTTGTATTTCTCCTAATTTCTGCCTGTTCCTTTTGACTATAGGACTCACTCATACTTTACTTACCTACTCACCCTTTTCCCACTCAGCCACTACATCGCATCTGAAATCCCTCTAATTATAACTTCTGTTAAGCTCTTTGAATTATTCTATTGGTTACTTACCCCATATGGCTCAACTGATTGTTTTCACAGCAGTTCAGCAGAGATTGGCTCTGCCCACTACACTCGCCCTTCAGGCTCACTCCGCTCCCCTACTCTGTCCCCAATTCCCACCCATACCCACTACTTCCACATTTATTGATCACTAACTCCTTCCACTTCATTTTCATCCAATCACGCACCACCCCTCCCACCCACCCACAAACCTAACTAAAAGTGATTAACTCCATTAATACAATGTCTATCACCAACACATTTCCTTAATTTAATACTGCCCATTGCACTCTTTAACACCCTTACTTACCTTACACAACTCCCTTACACCTCTTACACCCTACCACTACACTATACCTCTAACCACCAACATGCTACATCATCCTCCTTCTCCTCTATAGCCCTTGAACTCTACCCATTAAACATAACCCTCTTATATAAACACAAAGTACTTTCTACCATACCCTCCACTCCCTAACAAATACTCTACCTATCTCCTCTCAAACTCCCCATCCACATTAGACTTTATCACCCTCATACTAGATCATATCTCCCTCTCTCTTTCTGGTGAAATTTACCACATTCCCAGGCCTACCAACGCCCATCCATCTCTTCTCCCCCTTCATCATCCCCTCACACCCCCCCAAGAGCATTCACGTTATCACAATTAATGCCCAAAGTCTCCGTAATAAAATTCCTATTCTACATGCCTGGCTTACCCACAACCAGCCAAACATAGTTGTCATCTCAGAAACCTGGCTGAAACTGCACATAAAAAATAATGAAATCCTGCCACCTGGCTACCGTATGATTCGTAATGATCAGCCCAACAAAAAAGGAGGTGGTGTAGCCATAATCTACTTTTCCACCTACTCAGTTACCCCATACAATACTCCTATTCCAAAATTTGCCAACTCTGAATTAACCATAGCTCTCTTAAAATTGAACAAACACAAGTCCATACGCATAGCTGCTCCATCCCTCCAGGTAATGACATCCCAATACTAGAAGACATTCTCTCCTGGTTCTCCTCCAACATTAAAAACAAAACCTTCATTCTAGGTGATGTAAACATTAACTGAGTCACCATTAACTCTCAATCCCCTACCCAAACAATCAATCTCTTTAACTTCACCCAGCTAATAAACTCCCCCACAAAGCCAAAGATGGAACCTATGTCTCCATTATTGACTGAATCTTAGTGTCTCATCCAAATCTAATCTCAAATTCAGGAATCCTTCCTGACATCCTCAGTGACCATCTACCAGTCTTTGCTGGCCAGTACCCCTCCCCCATCATAAACAAAATCAATACATTCAAACCCGAAACCTGTCCAACTTCAACCCACAAACATTTGCAGACTGCCTAAAATTAACTGACTGGACACCTTTAAAAACTTCATACCTTGACAATGCCATCAACTACTTTAATTAAACTTTTCTGTACCTATTTATAACCTTGTTCCTCTCAGGACTAAAAGAGTTAAAGCTATAACTTCTCCCTGGCTATCTAAGGAAACTAAACAGATCATGCTCTTAAGAGACAAAAAGTGGAAACAATACCAAAGACATAAGCAGCCTAATACCCTATTAATAACCAGAGACCGCAAAACATATGCTTAAAACTAAGTTTAAATCTGAACATACTAACAACCCTAGAAGATTCTGGAATACTATCCCTTCCCTCCTTCACCCCAGCAGTAAAGACAACCCATACCCAAACCCTAACTGCTCTGATCAAGAAACGGCCTCTCTATTTAACACCTTCTTTGTGAAATGTATAGCCAAACTTACTGCAAGCTTCCCCAGCTCCCCTCCAATATCTTCCCCACCTCCCCATACCTTCTCCTCTGATGTTAAAACACACACCCCTTCCTTTAGCCTCAGTCCTGTGCCCACACACATAATAAAAAAACACCTTCTCCGACTGAAACCATGCTCCAATGCACCAGATAATTTACCTGCATCCTTCCTCAAATTATCTGCCAATAACATAGCCTTTCCTATCTCCATCATAATAAATAGGTCTCTCCAAGAATCTTATGTTCCCTCACTTTGGAGGCAAGCATTCATCATCTCACTCCATAAAGGCAGTGAAAACACTGACACCAGTAATTCAGGTCCTATTGCCATACTTTCCCCCCTCTCAAAAGTCCTGGAAAAATCTATTCACTCACAACTGATGCCTTATCTAACACAAGGCAGCCTCCTAACCCCCACACAACATGGATTCCATCCTGGCCAGAGTACCACCACTGCACTCCTCTCCTTCCTTGAGTCCATTGACCATGCTCATGACTCTGGCAAAATCATATCAACCCTGTTCCTAGACCCTTCCAAAGCCTCTGACACCATCTCCCACCCTATGCTCCTATCACAATTCTCCTCCCTCAATCTCTCCCCTTCCACCGTAGCTTGGTTCACCAACTACCTCTCCAAAAGACAAAAAGCTGTTAAATGGAAACATTCTACCTTTTCCTTTCTATACACCCCTATTGGGATACCCCAAGGTTCTGTCCTTGGCCCCTTATTTTCTAATATATTCATCAACAACTTTCACCAGTCCATCTCCAATTCTACACTAATCCAGTATGCAGATGATTCCACAATCATCTGCTCAGCTGACACCCCTTCCAACCTTCTGCAGATAACCTAGTCAACTTTCTCAAATACTGAAACCTGGATGCAAAACAACCACCTAGCCCTTAATACCAATAAAACCAAATTAATGATTTTTCCCCATGTAAACACTCCCCCATTGATAAAAACTCAATCAAGATCATAAGCCAGAATAACAGCCCCATTGAAATTGGCCTCACACCAAACGGCTTGGCGTCATTATTGACGAACATCTAAAATTCGATATCCACATCCAAACTAACATCAAAAAATCCCACCAAAAATTAGGACCCCTATATAGGCATAACCGTTATTGCACCCCCTCCACCAGAAAGTCCCTTACTTCCACATACCTTCTCCCATCCCTAATGTATGGTGCTCCTCTGTTCTCAAATCTTCAGCTTGGTCTTCAAACTAAATTAGAAGCCTGCTACAATAAAATCTGCAAATTTGTGACCAACTCTAGGAACTCCCTCCACTCACTGCAATGGATCTAGCTTCCCAACTATCTGAACCCTCTTAAACTCACCACTGCCCATAAGCTCATATTTAACCCATCCTCCTGTCCTTCTCTCTCTCTCTCTCTCTCTCTCTCTCTCTCTCTCTCCACCTCCTTAACCCCCTATATTCCTAATCACTCACTTAGGTCAGAAAATCAGAACCTGCTCAAAATCTACAAACCTTTATGGCCACCTGGACACTCTCCACTATCCTGCTCCTTAGCTAAACTATAGAACTCTCTTCCCCCTCCCTTAGAAATACTCATAACCACTCTAACTTTAAATTTCTCCTTCACTCCTACCTGTCTTCAAAATGGGAATGCCCTTGCTCTTTCCCCACATAGGACCCTCCTAAATCAAAACACACCTTCTAACTCTGTGCGTCATCTCTGCACTTACATTGTTTGCTCTCCTACCCTTCCTTAACCTCCAAATTTTAATAGTTTATTTCCAATAATTTCTCATCCTCAATTGTAATTCACTGTTAATGACCCCTAGACTGTACTGTTGCTAGATTTTTACTATTATTGTAAAATGTAAATTTCAGTTGTAATTCACTGTTAATGATTCATAGACTGTACAGTTACTATTACTTATCATTATTATTATTGTATAGAATTTTTTTACTGCAGAATGCTGCATAAAGCTGTATGACATCTTTGCTTTGTAAGTGTACATGTTAATAATGTTTGTCATTGTTACTGGAGCTTTTCTCCCCGGGCCTCCACTGAAAATGGGTTCTTTTTAGGCCCAGTGGACTTCCCCAGTCATCAAACTGAAATAAATAAATAATAAATAAATAAATATTACACATGTTCCGAAAGATATAACATCTGAAACGCAAATGTTTGTCTGTAAGTAGTATAATGCAGTGAGGAACAGACCAAACATATGAGGCAAAACTCTGGACATTTTGTGGAAATCAGGACAGTTGAGAGGTATGCAGACTGTCAGTCTGTTGGTGGTGTAACATTACCAGCTAAAGTCACAGCTCAAGTACAGCACACAGCCGGCGAATGCTGTGGATAGTTTGAGTGAAGTGCAGTACTGCAGAAACAGGGGTGCATGTTAATGCCTATAACATACAAAATCCTGGACCGGAGTACAGGTAGGTGTGGACTGGAGTCACCTTATTAGTACTGACAGTCCCACTGGGAATGCCCATACACTTAGTTAAAATGAAGTGTCAAATAGATATGTACTGATATATATAGCTATATATATTAAAATGACATATACACCCCCCATGTATCTACATGACACATATACATATCATACACACATGCAGCTACAGTTATATATGCATCCCTGTTATATACAGAAATATGTGTGTGGATGTCTGTATTGTCTGACATACCCTAATAATGGTGAGTAAATCTAAACTACCACACAGCCGCACTGTTGCTCAAAGTATCCAAGCAAAGGGTGCAACAGTACAAATTCCACTTACCCACAGACCCCTGTGCCTGCTGGATGTCACCACATAGGCAGACACAGGTGAGCAGGTGCTGTAATGTATAATGTTGTCAATGCATATATGGACAGAGCAACTTGTCCCTTCCCACAGGAATGCCTATGTAACTGGAAGCAGCTACATATGGCCGTACTGGTAACTGAACACACATAGCTAGGATAATTACAGTTATCCCACTGCTAGGATACTAGATGCAGATAACAGTATGAAGCAATATCACACTGCAGGCCACAAATGCTGGTCAACACAGGCCTAATTTCTGTAATGCACAAGTACGTGCCTGCAATCCTACATGCAACAGACTTAACTTGTGGCTCGTGTAATAAGTACTGTGATCTAAAGTGTATAAGACTAGATAGGTAGGGGTTCTAATCTTACTGAGACCCACATGGTGTGACTAGAAACCACAGATGAAAATACAATGCAGAATGACTCAGCCAGTGAATCCAAAAGCAGAATTTATTGCTGAAATGACTGTAGACAAGCAAACTCTTTCTCTCTCTCTAGCGCATCGGCCAATGCCTTTAACAGAGTACTCAAGGTATCCATGTCAGGACTGTACTTGTGTTGTCTGTCTCTGACACCTCCTTGCATGGAGCCATACACATCCCCTCCAAAGCATTTCAGAGACAGACTACACATGAACTGTACATGTGTAGTCTGTCTCTGAAATGCTTTGGAGGGGATGTGTATGGCTCCATGCAGGGAGGTGTCAGTTCCCACTGTGTACCTCCTATGTATCCATGACAGAACTAACACACGTGTTACCTGTACTACACACCAACAATATCCATATGGTATGCATAATACATGCTGGTGAGACAGGTATGTAACACAGGCAGTACACCCTACATAAATCAGACCCACCCATGCAGGTTATGCACACATCTGCTGTGACACACATCATGTGCAGGTTACACATTGGGTTGCAGAACACAAGAATCATAACGGTTGCTGGGCAACTGTTGGTACTGGACACAGGATATATGTAGATGCGCCATCTCCATCAAAACCCTGGTGACACTTATGGAGGGTACCAGACCTTCTCAGAGATTAGGGATGCATGAGTGTGCTGAATGTCAACATTGTCCATGTTAGACTATTATACACATATGAACCTATGCAGCCATGCAGTTATAGCGCTGTACCTTGCTGACGACATATGTCCACTGTGCTGACATGCCATCCTGTGCTGATTTATTTCCACTGTGTATCTATAGGTTATCCTAACAGACTCCAGTAACAGAAACATAAACAGGCCTGTGACACACCTGTCATTGTGTAACTATACAGCCAATTCAACAAAATACAACATAAGAACCACATAAGATACACAAATGTATATGGCATACAAGTGAAGAATGCCAGCATACAATGTCGCTTATTAACCACTACAAGTGACATGGTGAACCAACACTGCATTACACAAGTACATGTTAAGTAATATAGTCACCATGTTCATCAGACCCATAGCTTCATTTCTCTGCATCGATATCAAGGATGACAGGGATGTGGCACAGGTATCATCACTTGCACAGGGTGTTGTGTGTATATGCAAGTGGCGTAGGCTGGCCCAAAGTGTAGACAGCATGTGTGTGAGTAGGGGGAAGCATGTAAGATGGACCTTGGAGAGGTGCTGTGTGTCTGTAAGTGACCTGCATGTGACAGTGGTGTGTGAGTGTGTGCATGTACACAGTCAAGCTCACTGCTAGCCCTACATGCATGTATGTTGGACAGCTTGGGACCATACATGGTAGATGTGATGCCCATGCACTAGCCCAGTAATCTAGGAGCTTCTATCCTCACCACTAACACCAGTGAGGGACATGCACATTGGGAGGATTATAAGTACACACACAGTAAAGTACAATTTCCCTTAAAAGCACACAGAGATCACAGTCACTCTGGGGCTGGTTTCTCCCTCTCTCTCCAGATCTCTAATAAGACTTCCCACTGGCACATCTATAGGGTTAAGATCTCAGTGGTCAAGCCAAAGCCTCCAGCACCCTCTCTGTCCAACCAGTGCTTCATGTCCATGCCCAAGTAGTTAACACACTCACACTTTGAGGTTTGATTTATATACAAACACCCAGGCACTCCTGGGGAAGGCTGGCACAGGTTCTCTAGCTATTCCCCCTTCTGCCCAGACAATATGGTAGTACCACCTGCCACCAACCACCCCTGTCAACTACTATAAAGGCCCTTACCAAAGGGTGTCAAATTCTATTGTGTAATGTTACTGTTTTCCAAACAGTAAGTGTGACCAGAACTTTTAAGGCTATTTAGGAGTGGCCTATACATTACCACCAAATACATATGCAAGTACTCTAAGAGCTTAAATATCTCTAAACAAAACCAGCCACAATTAAAAGGTTTAAATATATTTAATAATAATTAATAAAAGTACAAGACAATGCTCATTAACCCAACACAGTGACAATAGAGTTCAGAATCACAGGAAATCTTTTAAAACAACATTGCAGGACAGTCTCACATAAATAGAGAAAAAAGCTAGACTGATCTTATTATTTTCCTTTCTATCTCTAAGAGAGATACTAAGATCTGAGTCTTACTTACAGATCCAGGCAAATATAGATGAGAAGTGGAGAAGAGATGTTTACAGGTACAGAACAAAATACAAAATGCACAGACTTCCTCTCTGAGATATTTCTTAAATTAATAATACACATTACTGCTGGGTTAGCTAGATGACATCACTATTTGACACCTGCATCTAGTTCCCAGGCTAAACAGATACCAACAGAATTTAACATGTATCTATGAAAATATTTATCTCCTAGAAGCTGACACTTATCTCTTAGAAGCTTGCCTGAAACTGGAAGTCATAAAACAATTAACTTGGAAACCTGTAATTACCTCTGTTTCCAGACAATAGGAGAGCCTACAACTCTAGACATTGTGTCTGCACTGAGTTGAAACAGAGATAACAGGGTTATAAACAAGATCCACATATTTTCTTAGTGTTTACAAGTTAACTGTTTATATCGCAGCCTTTACCATCAGCACATACATTTCCATAGGCATGTAGTTTATACACATTTCTGCTCTTTTCCAGCAGGGTGCACTGTGGTTACAATCTTGAAGCTCAGTACAGAACATGTAGTTTTCTTAGGCAAGCATACAAATCATATTACTATTCACAAATGACATAGAATTATTTACAAAATTCTATCTAGCTGGGCTGGCAGCCTTCACAGTAGAGTTGACAGTTCACCATCTCTGGCCCCAAACATGGGGACTGGCTCTGCCAGGAGTTGCACTGGCACCTCCATGCCCAAGGTCAGAAGTGGTGCTAATACCTGACTGTGACTGCTGTCTGTTGAGACTGGCCCATGTCCTAACACATCATGGTGTGGCCAGCACACTCTCCTCTGTAGTGCTGGATGTACTGCTACTATGGAACCATGAGTGTGCATGGCCACATGGACTCTTAGCAGATGGTGTTGTTGACCTATGTCCATGGGACTGACACTCATCTCCAACTACACATTCCAGCAAAGACAATGTGTGGTCCAAGACAGACACTGTCTCAGCCCACCATCTGTCCACTGCATCTATGAACCAATCCAGGGTATCCCCAATGCAGTGGAGGCTGTCACGGATGTCAGACTGTGTGGCATCCATAAACCTAAGCATATGCCTGCTGTTCCATTCAGAATGTGCCTGTGCCTCCATGATGGCCTGAAACATGCACCAGGTGACTCTTGATGTGACACCTGCAACAGATGGTGGACAGACAGCAGGCCACCTACAAGCACCCCTGTCAATCCACCTGTGTGGGTCCTCACCAGCTCTCTGGCTATGGTCAGTGTCTACACTCACTGAAGCCATAGTTGCCACATTTTCCTGTTCAATGTCTCCACCCTCTAACTGTCCAATATATTTGGCCTCCAGGGATGGGGTATGTGTGGGCATACAGACTGTGTTCAGTGACAATGGGGTCAGAAGAGTGATGTCTACCTCTGGGACAGATTCAGCCCCTAATACTCCCACCTGTGCCTCACTGTGGCCACCATCATCATCGGTGTCTGAGGAGACACTGACGTCAGGTTGAGTAGGGGACAGACTCCAACCCCCATGGTCACATATAATCAGAATGAAAAAAGCAGTATATTAATACCTGCACTACTGTCTATGAAAAGCATCCAAGACTCATAACAACAAAGACCCCCAACTGGATTAGTGGTCAAACAACTTTCTTCTCCACTTTCATCCACAAGCACTACCTCTAAGCACAATTCAAATTTAACTCATGCCTTTATAACCATCACTTGAAGTAAATCATGTCAAACATGACCAGTAATATTTACCTTTTACTTACTCGGCATAACACTATAAGTGAAAAGGAAATACATTAATCCCAATACAACTCTCTTCACAATTATATGGAAATACACATTTCACTGCCTAATGTATTTGCCTTCAACCTGTTGTATTTTAAAAGGCATTTTAGATTAATTCCCTCATTTAAACCAGGAGTCTTATCTGCTCTTACCTGTAACTGCCAAAGTGAATCTGTTTGTTGAACTACACTCATGTGACTATCCCCTCTCAAAACCTTAGGTACATCTTCCAGACTGGCATTTAAAAACATCCTATGCTGTTTACACACATAATTACATGTACATAGGGCATTATTCTCGCCCTTATCCGTACTAGACTATAATTGTTTCTTAACAAAATAAGTGTCATACTTACCATGGGCAGAACCATGGCCCTGGGCAATACCTGACAGACCAGTGAAAAGTTGAGGTTGGGATAATATCAGTACCACTGCATGTTGCAGCACAACAAGGTAATATATCCATATATCTCACATTTATAGTAGCTACTCTGTTACTTGTTGTATTGGTGCCAATCTTCACATGAGTGTATACCTGAGGTTACTCCCCCTCAAAGAACAAAGACTTGACCCCGACATAAAAGTATCTACAGCCTGACACACTGACTGCCACAGTAGGACAATGCTGATCACAGTAAACTTACCTGCACTCTTATCAACTGTGAAAACTGTGGCAGCCACCTCCATGATGTACAGTGTGCTAGATGCCTGGGAACTGTCACGTGTGTCAAGGTATACCAGGAATTCCTCAGTGGCTGAGAGTTGTTGCTCAGCTGCAGGCCCGCCACCTGTGACAGCACAATCCCTGGCTATATCCTCTGCCCATCGACATGAAGCATTAATCATAATGGTAGCTTGGTGTCAAACCTGCACATATGTCCTGCCCTGCTTGCCAGTGGCATTAATGTCACAGACAAGGTCTGACCACAATGTGACCTGCTTTTCCCTATTATGTCTCCCCGTGGAGAGTAGAATATCATGATGCTGCCTTAGTCCTTGCAAGATTATCTCATTTTCCACATCCGAGAAGGGTAGGTGTCATCTGTGGTACATTATTCCTGAAAAACAACACAAGGGTTACACATTACAAGATCAGATACATGGACATCCACTATGTACAGATACAGCAAAGGCAAAATGGCTGACACTATACACTGCTTGCTCACACATGTCATACCCCACAGTGTGACAGCATATAAAATGTGTGGATCCAACTGAGATAGTATCAATAGTGAGGTATTTCCCTGTGTTACACGAGAAATTCTGCTGTATGATCATACATCCAACACTCCAGTCTATGGTGATGTGTCTGCTAAGGCCAACTACCCAATAATATGTCATAAGACCAGTGCCAGACAAATAGAGTGCTATTATAACCGCAATGAAGGGACAGTCCAACAACAGCAGTGCGCCACAATGACAAAAGACAATGCAACTTTGGAGTATTGTATGTCTCCTGTAGGTGTAACACAGCATTACCACAGGTGTAAGATAGGCTTACTGCTGTAATCCCTATTCCTCATGCCGGTATCCTCCTATCTGCATCCTGTTATACACAAAAAACAGTTACATACCTGGTGGAGTGCAGTACTCCTCTGTTGAAATGTGCTACTAGTAATGTTTTGCAAAGGCATGCTCTGTGTGAGTAAGGTCTCATACAGAATAGTTCCCCATAGCCATCTGCCTGCCTTTTAAGCATGTTCCCCATCAGCAGGTGATTACCTTTAAGCCAATCTGTGGTTCTGAAATGCTAATTGCAGACAACACAGCTGAATTGCACTATCATTAGCTAATGACATGCAACCACTGTGCAATATAAAAGGCCTTCATGTAGACCTGGGCACCTTTCTTAGCTGTTAAGATGAACACTACTGGGATGAGAAGACAGCATTGTCACAGACGGTAGGTCTGTAGCAGAAACCTTTACATAGAGCTGTGTGTACCACAGGCTGCAGCTGCTGCTGCAGGTAGTAGACATAGGCAGACAGTGTGAACACTTTGGAGGACAGCAAGGTGTAGATGCATCTGTGTCAGCTCTGTCAACCTTGTTGTAGAAGCAGTGTCAGTGTGAGGGTACCCTTTACACTCCAATTAAGGCATGTATTTAATGTACATATGTTAGGCAACAGTGTTAATAACAGAGTACTAGGCGACATATAGTACTGCTATATGGATATGTGAAGTGTGTCCCTACCTGCAGGCCTGAGCCTTCATGCACTATAAAGCAGTAATTTAATTTGCAATGCTTTGTGTGGAAAAAGAGTGTATTAGTGATCCATTAATTGCTGCCCTCTCAATAATGTGGTTAAAATACAGCACAACAATGGATTTGAACCCAGAATTGTGTGTGGCAAAATGTACTGTATGCAAGTCATTTAACAGACTGAGCTACTGAGTCACTACTGCAGCACATGTATTTGCAGGATATATGTGCACACATACAGGCTGTGACAATTTTCTACATCCATCAGTATGTGCATGGTTTTATATGAATGTATTTCTTCACCAGTCCCAGATGAGCATGTATTTTGCCAATAATGCCTTAGCAGGTGACTTTCTACATGTTGCTGATAAAATAGCACATTTACCTGCTATCACAGGCCTCAGTTACATCCATTATCATATCTTTGGCTGACTTGTGTATTATTGCACCAGAATCCAAGGTACATTCCCATTTTTTCCATTACTTTTTATTTCAATTTGCGTGGTGCGGCCCAGCACGCAGCTCCACTGAAACACACCTAATGACTGTAATTGGCAATTATTATGTTTTGTTTAAACCACCTGTGTTAAGTAAGAGTGGCATGGCAGCTTAATGTAGTGTGCTGCAGGTGTGATGGGCTCTGGTTCGAAACATGGCAGAGGTGTTTATTTTGTACATGTGACTTACAATGTTAGAAACACATATACTCATTATAGCTGTATTTAGCTGAACTTAGCATAGCTACATGACATGTTGTGCCGCACAAATTCACGCTAAAAAAATATAAAGAAAAAAAGGGAGAGAAGAAAGTGGTGAAATGGAGGCAAGCATGGGGAAAAACATATGGAAAGGCAGGGAGGGATGTGCAGGAAGAGTGTAGGAAAGAACCATAGCTATCCATTTCTTGTATACCAACAACTATGCACTTTGACTGATTTGTAGATGAATTTGGATTCTCAAACCCTAGAGAGAAGGGTAAGTACAACATAACTGCATTGTCAAGCCAATTGGATCAAATTACGTGTGTTTAGTGGACATGTGTGAGAAATGGAAAGCTATGCATGGGATAATATTTTGGGGGGGGCAGTTGCCCATTTTTTTTAAGGTGAGAGTAAAATGTTAGGGAAGGGACATAGGTATGTGTGGGGGAGGTAAGTTGAGTAGGTGAGGATGCATTTGCAAACAGACAAGACAGCAGACTGGGGCAGTGTGTGACACATGAAGGGGGTGAACACCATGGATAGGGAGGGTGTTGTGGAATCTGAGTCCTGTGTGCCTCCAGACAGCAGCATCATGAGTCACATCCCCACCCATGAGACTGTTGGTACTGCTTCTTCACTGCCCCAAGGGTGGCTCTACTGGAGGCTGGGCACCAGAAGGTCAGCCAGCATGCCCTCAATCTAGCGCAGGTGACAGCCATAGCCATGGTGGACTATTCTGTGCACCAGGACTGGTAGCCCATTTTGGGTGACTACTGACCCTCTGCCACCACTCCCAGAGGGGGACTGGGCCCTGTCCTCTGGGGCGGTACTACCTGACACAGCAGGTAGTGCAGGGGCATCAGAGGGAGATGTGTTGGGACCCAGTGCCATGGCCGGTTGAGGTAAGTTAGGGGGATCAGCCAGAACTGGCCTACCTTGACGTTCTGTGGTAAATGAGGTAAAGCAATAAGTTATGGTTAGTAACAACCAAACGATTGTTAGTATAACAGAATGGAACATCATATTTATTAATCCAAATACATATTAATGTGTATTATGTGCAACACAACATTATGTAACATAACAGTCATTATGGTAATAGCTTGCCAGTGTGAAGTAAACCATAAGGCCAATAAATCAGTTAGGTTAACAAAATATGTTAATACTGAATCATAATAACACATAACAACAATCAACCCATTTTCCAAAATATAGTTAGTTTAACAAATTATGTTAATATTAAATCATAATAATACATTACAATAATGAATAAATTCAGATAAGGGTGGGGGGAGGGAGAGAGAGAGAGAAAAACATTCCCTTAGTGACATTGCAGATGATATCCCTGACAACACTGTTCATACATACTTCTACAAGTGTGTATTGACAGTTGTGATTACAGTGACTACAATTCTGCTATAGCTGTTGTAGCATATACATACCTCTCAAGCTGATAGCATGGGACAATAAGGGCTAAGCACTAATAAATGCAGGTACAGAACTACTCAGAATGGTTTCTCATAATGTGGACATATAACTACCAGAGTGTTATGTAAATGGATTTGGTAATACATTGCATTCCATGTAATAATTTATCTGGTAAACATGTGACAGATGGATTGGTCAGTTTTAATTAAATTACGAAAAATCATGACACTTGAGAGGCATGTTTGTTTACAGTAATTAAACTAGATGGCCATCATGGCTTACTTGGCAGACACGGGAGTAGAACTCACTAGCTGTGGTTGCAGGGGACTTCTGCAAATAATATAATAATTGACTGCAGCAGCATAGTACAGACATGCAAGAGATACAGTCATACTGGGATTACACAGTTGTACTTCTGAATCTACAATGCTGATGAGCACGTTCTTGCTACTGAGTGTAACATTCTGTGAGATCTAAACACAATATCTGCACATAATATGGGCTAACTCACCCATAACATTTTTGTGTTATTGGGAATAGAGAAATTGTGAGCATTATGTGACTGACATTGAAAATGTAGTGCTACATAGCACTGGATTCGAACCCAGGACTGTGTGTGGCAAAATGTACTATGGACAAGGAATTTAATAGACTGGGCTACTGAGTCATTGCTGACTACAGGTTGACTGATACTTGCCTGGAGATCACCTGGAAATATACTATGAGTTGTGCAATACTAGTTATAGGACTTTCCTCTAGCATTCTAGTACTGTTACATTGTTATACTAGACTGCAGTGACAATAGAACACATGCAGGGTATATAACCATACAGCATATATTACTACAGCTTTATTTCACTTTCAACAATACTGGTGAACACGTATTATTGTTATTGGTTTAAAATATCTGTGAAGTCCACACACAATATCCGGCCATGGGGTGGGTTTCCTCACCCATATACCATTATTACTTGAAGCCTATGGAAAACAGAGCATTATGTGACTGGTGCTGGCCTAGAGACAGCCTTGAACTGTACTGTGAGTTAAGCAATACAGTTTGCAGACATTATATTTGCATTCTACAGCTATTACACTCTTATACTTCACTGCAGCAGCCTTATCTTGCAGACTGAATGCATACAGCTCTACTGTAATAGTAATGACAAGACAATGCTGATGTGCACCATTTTCCTTGCTGTTATTGGTATTGTTTCTTGTTTTTATTGAACTACAGTTGTTATTATTCATTTATTGCACTACAGCTCTAATTCCACATTCATTGCACTACAAACTTTAGTGTATATACTCTATTGCAGTTAATGCTTTACTCTTTCTTGCTTATTGCACTACAGCTGGCATAATACATCCATGCTCACCACACTCATGGCACAACCTGGCCAGGCGCCCAGCATGGGACTCAACATTGCGAGCCCTCTCAGCTTCAGCTGTTTTGAGAAAAGCACACCATTATGCATACCAGTTTTGCTGACATTCAGATTACATATTGGTAAAACAGAGGAAAAATGACTTACATATTTGTGAGGCATTCCCTGACCTTGCTTCTTGGACCCAGGTGTCCAAGGTTCCCCTCTTTCACCTTTTTAGGTCATCATTGTGATGACAACATTGTTAACCTGTGCAGGGGATACTAGTAACAGTAGTGAGTTCTCTGGCCAACAGATCCCAGCCCTCGGCCTTACACTCTGAGCCCTGAAAACTGCCCTGCAGCAGCCTATCTTAATGTTTTTTTTTTTTACAAGGAGCCCAACCATGACCTTGGATTCTTGAATGCCCCACTGCTGCACCTGAAAGTGCACACCTTCCCCCAACACCACCAGTCATACCTACAGTTGATTCTTTACCAAACAAGTAGCGTACGGCACCAGGACTCCACGGGTCTACACAGGAAGGTATCGAAAATAGATTCCAAAATCTTGCTAGACACAGTTGGTTAAAAAGATACTTCCTCGTTATTTCTTTGTTAACGCACTTTATTGTAAAACGTTTTCGCTTCCATAACAAAAGAAGCTTCATCAGACAATGAATACACCAGACACGCTCAATTTAAACATATAGGAAGGAAATGATGTCATTTCCTTTCAAGTGTACATTCTTTTTACTATAATTTAAGTACACTTTTTTATATAAATAAAATAATCATTTACAATTCATATAAAAGTGTACTGAGGTACACAATCTCATCCAATGGTTCAATTTAACAAATTAATAAAACTATTTGTGTATGTATACACAAATCCGTTAAAAAGAACAATGATAAAAACTTAAAGCTTTTTAATAACTTAAAGCTTTTTAATACCTTAAAGCTTTTAATAAAACTATTAATAAAACTATTAATAGAACTAATCCACTCTCATTTAATATACCAAGAATCAACCTCACCAATATTTTTAAAATATTTTTAGATGACCGTAAAAATACTACGTAACAATGCTAGATGGATAATCCTGCACGAGTTAGGATGTTTGAACACTTCTTACTGTGTTCACCCAAGCACCCTTTCTTAATTTATACTCTAAAAGGTGCTAACGAGAAAAAACATAAAAGGGCATAAGAAGAAAAAAGAGAAAAAATGTTACCTTAAATAACTTTTATATTTCAATACTGCCAGGATATTACATGCTTCGTTTAACCCTGGATAAGAAAAAGCATTAAGGCGTAGTTGCCATTCCAATTCTCTGATCTCAAGTAAAAGAGGTTGTGGTCCACCTCTTATACCTACATTTACACAATCTATTCCCATATAGGTGAAACTATGTCCAGTATGTTTTACAATGTGTTTAGAAAGAGCATTGTCGCCCTTTTTGTTTTTAATTGCATAATTATGTTGGTAAACACGGTCCCGTAATCTACGGTCCGTCTTACCAACATAAAATGCAGGGCAACAATTGCAAAGCGCGAGGTACACCACGGATTTGGTGTTGCAAGTGATTTTATAATTAATGGTATATTTGATACCATTAACTGAAAAAGAACTACCCACTTTTAAGAGCCTGCACCAATTACACATGCCACAAGTAAAAGTGCCGTTTGTCTGGAATAAAATGTATTGGTTCTTCCCTTGTTTGAAGTAACTCTTTCAAATTGTTACCCTCTTAAAAACAAAACAAGGTTGTAAACCCAAAGTTTCAAGTAACTGTGAGTTGTTCAAAATAAAGTACCAATTTTTCTTGATAATTGAACAAATGGCATTGATGTGACGGTTGTATGTAATAACAAGACTAGACTTAAAATCAACACTAGTTGTTCTTTGTGAGGTACTTGGTTCATCACACACAACTTGAACATCAGAAATGGTTAACGGTGATGAATAACCTCCCAATTCCAACTCATGTGTAATGGAAGAATCAACTTTCCGTTGTAAAAGAAGGGTTTGTAAAAACCATTCTCTCTCTTAAGCGAGACTTCATCGATTAGACCATCGATGAACTCACTAGGGTACCCTCTGTTTAAAAACATGGTCTTAAGGTTTAAACACTCAGTGTCAAAGGCTTCAATGGTGTTACACATGCGGACAGCACGAACCAATTGACCTTTAACAATTGACTTCCTCTGTTTCCATGGATGGCTGCTATCGAAATGGAGGAAGCCATTGCAGTAGGTTGTTTTCCTAAAAATACTAGACAAATACCCCTGGTTAACCACATCTTTAACCAGTTTTATGTCAAGATAATCAATTTCTCTCGTAGAAAAATGATGGGTGAATTTTAAAAATGTGGAAGAACCATTCATATATTTGACTAAGTTAGTGGCCAGTTGTTCATCACCATCAAAAAGGATAAACACATCATCCAAAAACCGGGTGTAAAATCTAATAGACCTTTGGTGTATAGTGTTGTTCAAGAGGCAGGTGTTCTCCCAGTAGGCAACTACTAAATTTGCTACACTGCCTCCACAGGGCGAGCCCATAGCGATCCCTCTTTTTTGTAGGTAATAACAATTATTGAAAATAAAAAAATTGGAAGACAAGACAATATCCAAAAGTTGTGTAACCACTGCAATCTCATCCCTAGGGGCCTCTAATTTTAAAAGCATTAATTCAACCCATTCGATAGCCTCCTGATGTGGGATAGATGTGTATAAATCAACAACATCTATTGTTAGAAAATTAAGGGACATATCGAAGGGGATGTTGTCAATAGATTGAAGGAAAGACCATGAGTCTCTACATATCTGAGGGATGAGCTTGAGGTACTTGGAGATGATGTGGTCCACTACTCTAGCACAAGGGTGGGTGATTGAGTTCCTTCCATCAATCAGGGCCCGCATTGGTGGATCTACCAAGTTTTTATGAATTTTCGGGATCCCAAACATAATTGGGATCCTCGGAAAAGAGATGTTAATAAAATTAAAGGTGTCAATATCGATCCACCCATCGATAAACAGATCTCTGAAATACCCTTTAATTTTATTATGTTGCCCAGACATCTCATTTAAAGATGATGACTCATATGCGGGCGAATCAAGGACTCTTAACATCCTAGAATTGTAATCTTCTTTGTCAAAAATGACAAGCCCACCACCCTTATCAGGTTTGATTACTCTAATAGGCATATCCCGTAAGTTTCTCAATCCTATTCTTTGGTCCCGTGAGATGTTACACCCATTATCAAACCATTTTAGGTTTTCAAAAAGTTGCCTTAAATCTAATTCACAAGCACATTCAAACATGTGAAGGGAAGGGTGCAACGGAGGGTTGAAAACACTCCTCATTTTGAAAGTAGATTTATCATTAAGCAAGTCCCCTTGAAATAACACTTTAAGGTTCAAGCCACGAACAAAACATTTTAAATCTGTAAGAACTTTAGAAAGGTGAACACTTTGGTCAGGGACAAAGGATAAACCAAAGGCTAACAAATCTATCAATTCTCTATCGATATACATGGTAGAAAAGTTATAGACTTTGAAGTCTCCTTTTGTGTTAGTGAGGACAGTTGGTACAGACGTAGATGTTACTGTACATTCGTCATCAAAGTCTATTTGGATTTGTTCTTGTTGTTCTGCCTCTGGTAGTACTTCCGTCCTAAAAAAGGCTTCTGTTGCCCTCTATAATTAGGACGATTCCCTTGATTGTTATAATTCTCTCGAATCCTATTGCTTCTTCTCGGTTCCTGAACCCCCGGATTGTCATCCGTGAAATCAGGATCATAGTTATTCCCGTCAGGAGAGTCGTCCTGTAAGTCATCCCTGGCAAGAGGTACAACCTCTCTATTATTGTCATTAGTGTTGTTAGTACATTGTCCATGTTGTGAATTATTCCTATTCATAGATTTCTGCAGGTTAGGATATGCAAGATGACTAGAGTAGGCTTGCCTATCTCTAATCAATTTCTTGTTTTTATTAGATTTAAATTTCACCAACAAAGCATCGATACTTTGAAAAATGCGATTGTAATCGTATTTGTACCTGACAAAATTAGAATCACCTTTAATTTTGTCATCCAATTCGCTAGTCTCGACCAATAAGGTGTCAATTTGTCTTGAATAATGTTGCACCATTAACTCAAGTAACTCTAGCCCTTGCTTATCAAAAAGGCTAGACAGTTCATTGATAAAAGTAATATCCTGAAACAGCCCTGTAGGGGCAAATGAACTCCTTAAACCCTTAGGAATGACTTTCTCTTTAATGCATTGTCTAAAATAGGAGACTTCCAATTGAAGCTTCCTTATTTTCAGCATTTTGTCATCTAACATTTTGAGATTGTTAATAATACTGTCAGTGGCATTACCTGTGGAACTGCTTCCTGTAGCCGATGAACCCGAAGCGGTCGGGGAACCAAATTCAAAAAAATCCAGGTTCCCTACCCATGCTGTAAAAGAGGGCACACCAATAAGCCCAGGATTAGTATCCAAGCGCCCATCCATTCCATTCGGAAGACGATTTTGGTCTGGCGCTATATTTCTATCCAAAGAATGCCATTCAGATGTTGTAATCCTATCAGGTAAATGCCATTCACTATTGTGATTCTCGCCAGAGCCTAAAGGAACACTTGTCCTATTCAAAATAACAGGCTCCATAAGAGTGGATGAATTCGATGTACAAGTCGGCCGCTGAGGTTGGCCAAGTGGTAAAGAAGCTGATAATCCACTATGCAAGTTCATAGCCGTAGTAACGTTAGTAGCGTTAAACGCTGGCAAATTGAGGTTTAAATTCTGTGCGACTGGTACTCCATTATTTTCAATCCTGTCAAGCCGGGTGTTTAATGCATCTAAGCGCTGTGTTAACAGGAGTAAAAGAGAAAATTGTTATTACCTACAAAAAAGAGGGATCGCTATGGGCTCGCCCTGTGGAGGCAGTGTAGCAAATTTAGTAGTTGCCTACTGGGAGAACACCTGCCTTTTGAACAACACTATACACCAAAGGTCTATTAGATTTTACACCCGGTTTTTGGATGATGTGTTTATCCTTTTTGATGGTGATGAACAACTGGCCACTAACTTAGTCAAATATATGAATGGTTCTTCCACATTTTTAAAATTCACCCATCATTTTTCTACGAGAGAAATTGATTATCTTGACATAAAACTGGTTAAAGATGTGGTTAACCAGGGGTATTTGTCTAGTATTTTTAGGAAAACAACCTACTGCAATGGCTTCCTCCATTTCGATAGCAACCATCCATGGAAACAGAGGAAGTCAATTGTTAAAGGTCAATTGGTTCGTGCTGTCCGCATGTGTAACACCATTGAAGCCTTTGACACTGAGTGTTTAAACCTTAAGACCATGTTTTTAAACAGAGGGTACCCTAGTGAGTTCATCGATGGTCTAATCGATGAAGTCTCGCTTAAGAGAGAGAATGGTTTTTACAAACCCCTTCTTTTACAACGGAAAGTTGATTCTTCCATTACACATGAGTTGGAATTGGGAGGTTATTCATCACCGTTAACCATTTCTGATGTTCAAGTTGTGTGTGATGAACCAAGTACCTCACAAAGAACAACTAGTGTCGATTTTAAGTCTAGTCTTGTTATTACATACAACCGTCACATCAATGCCATTTGTTCAATTATCAAGAAAAACTGGTACTTTATTTTGAACAACTCACAGTTACTTGAAACTTTGGGTTTACAACCTTGTTTTGTTTTTAAGAGGGGTAACAATTTGAAAGAGTTACTTCAAACAAGGGAAGAACCAATACATTTTTATTCCAGACAAAACGGCACTTTTACTTGTGGCATGTGTAATTGGTGCAGGCTCTTAAAAGTGGGTAGTTCTTTTTCAGTTAATGGTATCAAATATACCATTAATTATAAAATCACTTGCAACACCAAATCCGTGGTGTACCTCGCGCTTTGCAATTGTTGCCCTGCATTTTATGTTGGTAAGACGGACCGTAGATTACGGGACCGTGTTTACCAACATAATTATGCAATTAAAAACAAAAAGGGCGACAATGCTCTTTCTAAACACATTGTAAAACATACTGGACATAGTTTCACCTATATGGGAATAGATTGTGTAAATGTAGGTATAAGAGGTGGACCACAACCTCTTTTACTTGAGATCAGAGAATTGGAATGGCAACTACGCCTTAATGCTTTTTCTTATCCAGGGTTAAATGAAGCATGTAATATCCTGGCAGTATTGAAATATAAAAGTTATTTAAGGTAACATTTTTTCTCTTTTTTCTTCTTATGCCCTTTTATGTTTTTTCTCGTTAGCACCTTTTAGAGTATAAATTAAGAAAGGGTGCTTGGGTGAACACAGTAAGAAGTGTTCAAACATCCTAACTCGTGCAGGATTTTCCATCTAGCATTGTTACGTAGTATTTTTACGGTCATCTAAAAATATTTTAAAAATATTGGTGAGGTTGATTCTTGGTATATTAAATGAGAGTGGATTAGTTCTATTAATAGTTTTATTAATAGTTTTATTAAAAGCTTTAAGGTATTAAAAAGCTTTAAGTTATTAAAAAGCTTTAAGTTTTTATCATTGTTCTTTTTAATGGATTTGTGTATACATACACAAATAGTTTTATTAATTTGTTAAATTGAACCATTGGATGAGATTGTGTACCTCAGTACACTTTTATATGAATTGTAAATGATTATTTTATTTATATAAAAAAGTGTACTTAAATTATAGTAAAAAGAATGTACACTTGAAAGGAAATGACATCATTTCCTTCCTATATGTTTAAATTGAGCGTGTCTGGTGTATTCATTGTCTGATGAAGCTTCTTTTGTTATGGAAGCGAAAACGTTTTACAATAAAGTGCGTTAACAAAGAAATAACGAGGAAGTATCTTTTTAACCAACTGTGTCTAGCAAGATTTTGGAATCTATTTTCGATACCTTCCTGTGTAGACCCGTGGAGTCCTGGTGCCGTACGCTACTTGTTTGGTATTTTGTTTGTTTATTTCGGGTTACCAGTATGTCTGTTTCTGGCTCTACGAGCCCCAGGACACCGGTTCTTTTCGGCTCTAGTAGTGGTTCCTCGAATGAAGAACCTAAGAGCATGGACTCTCTTTTACTCCTGTTAACACAGCGCTTAGATGCATTAAACACCTGGCTTGACAGGATTGAAAATAATGGAGTACCAGTCGCACAGAATTTAAACCTCAATTTGCCAGCGTTTAACGCTACTAACGTTACTACGGCTATGAACTTGCATAGTGGATTATCAGCTTCTTTACCACTTGGCCAACCTCAGCGGCCGACTTGTACATCGAATTCATCCACTCTTATGGAGCCTGTTATTTTGAATAGGACAAGTGTTCCTTTAGGCTCTGGCGAGAATCACAATAGTGAATGGCATTTACCTGATAGGATTACAACATCTGAACGGCATTCTTTGGATAGAAATATAGCGCCAGACCAAAATCGTCTTCCGAATGGAATGGATGGGCGCTTGGATACTAATCCTGGGCTTATTGGTGTGCCCTCTTTTACAGCATGGGTAGGGAACCTGGATTTTTTTGAATTTGGTTCCCCGACCGCTTTGGGTTCATCGGCTACAGGAAGCAGTTCCACAGGTAATGCCACTGACAGTATTATTAACAATCTCAAAATGTTAGATGACAAAATGCTGAAAATAAGGAAGCTTCAATTGGAAGTCTCCTATTTTAGACAATGCATTAAAGAGAAAGTCATTCCTAAGGGTTTAAGGAGTTCGTTTGCCCCTACAGGGCTGTTTCAGGATATTACTTTTATCAATGAACTGTCTAGCCTTTTTGATAAGCAAGGGCTAGAGTTACTTGAGTTAATGGTGCAACATTATTCAAGACAAATTGACACCTTATTGGTCGAGACTAGCGAATTGGATGACAAAATTAAAGGTGATTCTAATTTTGTCAGGTACAAATACGATTACAATCGCATTTTTCAAAGTATCGATGCTTTGTTGGTGAAATTTAAATCTAATAAAAACAAGAAATTGATTAGAGATAGGCAAGCCTACTCTAGTCATCTTGCATATCCTAACCTGCAGAAATCTATGAATAGGAATAATTCACAACATGGACAATGTACTAACAACACTAATGACAATAATAGAGAGGTTGTACCTCTTGCCAGGGATGACTTACAGGACGACTCTCCTGACGGGAATAACTATGATCCTGATTTCACGGATGACAATCCGGGGGTTCAGGAACCGAGAAGAAGCAATAGGATTCGAGAGAATTATAACAATCAAGGGAATCGTCCTAATTATAGAGGGCAACAGAAGCCTTTTTTAGGACGGAAGTACTACCAGAGGCAGAACAACAAGAACAAATCCAAATAGACTTTGATGACGAATGTACAGTAACATCTACGTCTGTACCAACTGTCCTCACTAACACAAAAGGAGACTTCAAAGTCTATAACTTTTCTACCATGTATATTGATAGAGAATTGATAGATTTGTTAGCCTTTGGTTTATCCTTTGTCCCTGACCAAAGTGTTCACCTTTCTAAAGTTCTTACAGATTTAAAATGTTTTGTTCGTGGCTTGAACCTTAAAGTGTTATTTCAAGGGGACTTGCTTAATGATAAATCTACTTTCAAAATGAGGAGTGTTTTCAACCCTCCGTTGCACCCTTCCCTTCACATGTTTGAATGTGCTTGTGAATTAGATTTAAGGCAACTTTTTGAAAACCTAAAATGGTTTGATAATGGGTGTAACATCTCACGGGACCAAAGAATAGGATTGAGAAACTTACGGGATATGCCTATTAGAGTAATCAAACCTGATAAGGGTGGTGGGCTTGTCATTTTGCACAAAGAAGATTACAATTCTAGGATGTTAAGAGTCCTTGATTCGCCCGCATATGAGTCATCATCTTTAAATGAGATGTCTGGGCAACATAATAAAATTAAAGGGTATTTCAGAGATCTGTTTATCGATGGGTGGATCGATATTGACACCTTTAATTTTATTAACATCTCTTTTCCGAGGATCCCAATTATGTTTGGGATCCCGAAAATTCATAAAAACTTGGTAGACCCACCAATGCGGGCCCTGATTGATGGAAGGAACTCAATCACCCACCCTTGTGCTAGAGTAGTGGACCACATCATCTCCAAGTACCTCAAGCTCATCCCTCAGATATGTAGAGACTCATGGTCTTTCCTTCAATCTATCGACAACATCCCCTTCGATATGTCCCTTAATTTTCTAACAATAGATGTTGTTGATTTATACACATCTATTCCACATCAGGAGGCTATCGAATGGGTTGAATTAATGCTTTTAAAATTAGAGGCCCCTAGGGATGAGATTGCAGTGGTTACACAACTTTTGGATATTGTCTTGTCTTCCAATTTTTTTATTTTCAATAATTGTTATTACCTACAAAAAAGAGGGATCGCTATGGGCTCGCCCTGTGGAGGCAGTGTAGCAAATTTAGTAGTTGCCTACTGGGAGAACACCTGCCTCTTGAACAACATTACACACCAAAGGTCTATTAGATTTTACACCCGGTTTTTGGATGATGTGTTTATCCTTTTTGATGGTGATGAACAACTGGCCACTAACTTAGTCAAATATATGAATGGTTCTTCCACATTTTTAAAATTCACCCATCATTTTTCTACGAGAGAAATTGATTATCTTGACATAAAACTGGTTAAAGATGTGGTTAACCAGGGGTATTTGTCTAGTATTTTTAGGAAAACAACCTACTGCAATGGCTTCCTCCATTTCGATAGCAACCATCCATGGAAACAGAGGAAGTCAATTGTTAAAGGTCAATTGGTTCGTGCTGTCCGCATGTGTAACACCATTGAAGCCTTTGACACTGAGTGTTTAAACCTTAAGACCATGTTTTTAAACAGAGGGTACCCTAGTGAGTTCATCGATGGTCTAATCGATGAAGTCTCGCTTAAGAGAGAGAATGGTTTTTACAAACCCCTTCTTTTACAACGGAAAGTTGATTCTTCCATTACACATGAGTTGGAATTGGGAGGTTATTCATCACCGTTAACCATTTCTGATGTTCAAGTTGTGTGTGATGAACCAAGTACCTCACAAAGAACAACTAGTGTCGATTTTAAGTCTAGTCTTGTTATTACATACAACCGTCACATCAATGCCATTTGTTCAATTATCAAGAAAAATTGGTACTTTATTTTGAACAACTCACAGTTACTTGAAACTTTGGGTTTACAACCTTGTTTTGTTTTTAAGAGGGGTAACAATTTGAAAGAGTTACTTCAAACAAGGGAAGAACCAATACATTTTTATTCCAGACAAAACGGCACTTTTACTTGTGGCATGTGTAATTGGTGCAGGCTCTTAAAAGTGGGTAGTTCTTTTTCAGTTAATGGTATCAAATATACCATTAATTATAAAATCACTTGCAACACCAAATCCGTGGTGTACCTCGCGCTTTGCAATTGTTGCCCTGCATTTTATGTTGGTAAGACGGACCGTAGATTACGGGACCGTGTTTACCAACATAATTATGCAATTAAAAACAAAAAGGGCGACAATGCTCTTTCTAAACACATTGTAAAACATACTGGACATAGTTTCACCTATATGGGAATAGATTGTGTAAATGTAGGTATAAGAGGTGGACCACAACCTCTTTTACTTGAGATCAGAGAATTGGAATGGCAACTACGCCTTAATGCTTTTTCTTATCCAGGGTTAAACGAAGCATGTAATATCCTGGCAGTATTGAAATATAAAAGTTATTTAAGGTAACATTTTTTCTCTTTTTCTTCTTATGCCCTTTTATGTTTTTCTCGTTAGCACCTTTTAGAGTATAAATTAAGAAAGGGTGCTTGGGTGAACACAGTAAGAAGTGTTCAAACATCCTAACTCGTGCAGGATTTTCCATCTAGCATTGTTACGTAGTATTTTTACGGTCATCTAAAAATATTTTAAAAATATTGGTGAGGTTGATTCTTGGTATATTAAATGAGAGTGGATTAGTTCTATTAATAGTTTTATTAATAGTTTTATTAAAAGCTTTAAGGTATTAAAAAGCTTTAAGTTATTAAAAAGCTTTAAGTTTTTATCATTGTTCTTTTTAACGGATTTGTGTATACATACACAAATAGTTTTATTAATTTGTTAAATTGAACCATTGGATGAGATTGTGTACCTCAGTACACTTTTATATGAATTGTAAATGATTATTTTATTTATATAAAAAAGTGTACTTAAATTATAGTAAAAAGAATGTACACTTGAAAGGAAATGACATCATTTCCTTCCTATATGTTTAAATTGAGCGTGTCTGGTGTATTCATTGTCTGATGAAGCTTCTTTTGTTATGGAAGCGAAAACGTTTTACAATAAAGTGCGTTAACAAAGAAATAACGAGGAAGTATCTTTTTAACCAACTGTGTCTAGCAAGATTTTGGAATCTATTTTCGATACCTTCCTGTGTAGACCCGTGGAGTCCTGGTGCCGTACGCTACTTGTTTGGTATTTTGTTTGTTTATTTCGGGTTACCAGTACAGTTGATTCTTTGGATTCTTCTGAATTCCCACCTATTGCACTTAATATAGGCTGCTTTCCCACCCTTACACATCATTGAGCAACATTAAAAAAGTGCCTTGTCACTTAGCAGCATGCAAACTAGCTAAGCAGAAATGAGCAGCACAAGAAATCGCACAACTGTGGTTTAAGCAAAGCATATCACCACACAAACATTAGAAGATGTTAAGTTTATGAAGTGCTTAACATGATTGAGCAGATCTCAGCAGAGTGCAGCAGTGCCATATTTTACAACTTTATTATTAAATTCTAAAAAAATAGTTCAGCAAATTATAGATATTTTCTACCTACTAGGGGTTCAAACCCAGGACCTAATGCAAATTGAGCTGTATCTCTACCCATGCAGCTACTTGGATGTTATGACAAGTGACATACCTTCACATATACTACTGAGCTACTTGTAAGCTTTGTTGGGCACAGCGGCATGCCACACAAACAAGCATAAGGATGCATAAACAAAACTTTAAATAAATAATTATATCCGGTCTGTATTTTTAGATGTCTGGCAGGTATCTGCCATGTATGTATAAGCTCTACTCGGCTCTGCGCTGCACCGTGCAAATGTAAATGACAAAAAAATAAATAAATTAATTTAATTATAATAATTAATTAGTTATGGTTTCGTTTCTATTTTTAGATGTCTGCCAAGTGTCAGCTGTCTATATGTGAGCACAGCTTGGCATTGCTGTACTCCACACTGCACCACACAAACATGCAGTAAAATAAAAAAGTAAAAAAAAAACGGGACACATAACACATCATTGTAATGACATATTACTCATTTGACACACTTCACAACATTATTACAGTGGCAGGGACCATTGCAGAGAGCCACAGACTCATCTGTCGCCACAGTTAGCTGCTACACCTCTCCCTACACTGATTAAATATCCATGTCCCTCAGCTAATGTGCATGGTGCATTGCTGAGGGGTAACTATGGCTGTGTACATGGATACATTTTGTGTAGTGTCTACACTATTAAATCCTGGGGTTACTCTTTAAAAGTCACTTTTTTCAAGTACAAACACATAAAAAAGCACTTTAAACACTTTTCCATCCCCAAAAGTGTAATAAACACAATTCTCCACAGAATAAATGGTTTTCAATTACTTTAAACAACTTTTCAACAGACAGAAAAAGAGTTTTCCCATTTAAAAGTACAATAAAATCTCTTGAATAGTCTCTTCAAACACAAACTCCTAAATTAAAAATTACTTTCCTGAAAAGTAAAGTGTTATAAAATAAACAATTTTTTCGAATGGAAGTTTTTTTTCTCCAAAGGGAACATAACTGCTCAGCAAAGGAACAACACAAGCCGACCATCAATCCTCATAAGCATCAGAGGAGTGTACTTTTTGGTGGCAGGAAATCTCTGAAAGGCTTCGCACCTAAACCTGTCTTTTTAGTCAGCTCTGCTCAACCTGACCGATGGTGTGGGTGCGTGAAAGATGCCCTGAAACTTTAGAAACTGGCCATCTGTTATATCCTGTGCAGGATATAACCCATATAGATAAGGCCAATGCAGCAAGATAAATATGATGAACATATATGTCTATATCTCTAGCTATCCATCTAAATAGACAGACAGATAGAGATCTAGATAAATGTATCCCTATCAGTTGATCAACTTTTCAAAAACTCATTAGTTTTTGAAAACCCAAAGCTTTTGAATGGACAGTGGTGGCTGGTGACTTCAAATCAAAGGGGGGCTGCAGGAGCCAGCTGAATGGGTGGGGTCAAGGGGAAGGGGTGTGGCCAACCAGAAAGGGGAGGAGCTATGCTCAAAACCACAAAAACTAACTTTAATTAAATACACTTCCCTGGGTGGCATGGCAAACCATCATTATGAGAGTCCAATCAAGACAAAAATAAGTGTAGAAGAATAAAAATATTTCAATGCATTGGCTGCATGACAGCTTACTTAATATCTAGATGGAAACAAAAGGTTGTGAGGCATGAAAAAATAAATTACTTTTTAAATACATTACTGGAATGCCAGTCAAAATCAAGTACAAGCAAAACCAGAAGCACTCAACTCAAACCACTTCTCCTTGCACTGCAGTTCTAATTATAATTTATATTCAGCTTTATTAAAGTGCCAAGTAACATGCTGAAAGTAGAAATCTCTGTGATGCCCCCACTTGTAAAATGTTTCTTATCCAAAAACCTGCTGCCTGACAACTATCTACTTGTTTCATGGGGAAAACATGTAAGTAAAAATGAAAAGCAAACAAGAAACAAGCTCAAGATACATTGCTTAAAGGATTACTGTACAGGTTATGGACCACACATGATTGGCATTCTGTTTAGTTTACGGGTAAAGTCTGTAGAGATGACTGGAAGTCTCCAACAAGTGTAATGAGCTTTTTAAAATAATGGAATCCTGTCCTTTAATACCCAAGGCTTATACATTATCTAGTCAAGTATTCTCTGCATGGCAACAACAGAAAGGCTTTCAATGTTGGCAATTCTTTAACATTATGCTTATTAAAGCTTACTTGCATCTTATGATCTCAGACAAGCTTACATTATGGTCATTAAAGCATTGCTACTTAAACACAGAGCAACAGGCACTTTGAGTAATAAGCATAAATCAACAGTACAAAAATATGACAGAAACCAGACCTTTCTGCAAAATCAAGGACATATGAAAAGCCACTGTAGTACATGTGTCTACCTTGGATGGGGGGGGGGACACACTGCACATTTACACTGCATAACTACTCCTTGCCTTGCTTGGACACATCCAGAGTCAGTACATGGTGGAGTGGGGTGCAACAAGTATGTCACAATTTGAAATGTCTCTGGCTGACTGTGATGGCCCTGACACATGTGTCATACCTCTCAACCTCAGAGCAAGAAATCTGGACAAAGTCATACACAGAAGTGGGACAAATGCCCACAAATAAGGACAATTTTTAAATATTGCTCTAATAAGCTTACAAAGATAATAGAATAGGTCTTGCATTAGTATGACTTTTCTGAAGGGTATAAAATCTGAAACTCAAATGTCTGCCATTATTTTCTAACTTCCGTCTTTAGTGATTTGTCACTAATTTGCCAAAAAACACAATTTTATGAAAAATGGACCAAATGTGATGCAAAAATATAAAATAGCCACACAATACAGCTGGGAACCTGTCAAAGAAGGGACACTTTAATATAAGTACTGCTAACTTGAGCAGCTGACAAAATAAAAGAATCTACATGCATTTCAAGTAATCTATAACTTTGATTATTACAGTTATTTCTTAATTGTAAACCCTCCATGTTTTCTTCCAAAATTGCTATTTTATGGAGGGATTATTAGGGGGAAGAGCAACATTTTAAGCCAAAATCGGAGACAGTTGAGAGGTTGGCTATGCCTAATTCTATAAAGCAATTTATTTGCATGTACCTCTCAACCTGTTAATGCAGTAAATCTGAACAAGGCCAAATATACTGGGGGAACATATAAACAGTACTAAAAATTGCTCTTGTATAAATTGAGACAGTTGATAGAATAACAGTTCTTACTTTAGCATGCATTTTTCTGAAGGTTATGAAGTCTGAAACTCAGTGTATCATTATTTAGTGACTTAATTTCTAAATGATTTGCCATAAAACTACAAATTTTATGAAGAACAAACCAAAAATAAGAAGCAAAAATCTATTCATTCTTTGAAAATCTGGACAGTTGGGAGGTATAGTTCAGCTGGGCCTGTCTGAGTTTGCTGTCCTTACCCCCCTGACAAAATCACGGTTGAAGAGCCTCTGCAGCCATTCCTATGAACCATTACTTGGCTATTTCAGTCCATTTACCATAAACACTAATGTGCATACTGCTTTACTTGTATGATGAGTTGGACTTCATTTGAAAGTTTTATTTTGTATTTTACAGCACAAACACTAAGTCATCTACTAAACAAAGCAATGCAGTCTCACAATGAAAACTTAGCATTAAAACTTCTCTGCTCTTGAAACTCACATTCATTGAAACAGCATTGAAACCCACATTCAAAGAAAATACATTTTGCCAGTGGCAGATAAAGATTAATTTTGGGCTGTTTTCAAATCATAGGCCCCTTGCATATGAAACATACATGTGCTCTTTGATACACCTTCCTCATTGTACTAAATTATATTCCTTGTACAATATATTACAGTTGTTAGAGGGCGTTTTAAATTTGTTTTGAACATTTTTCCAGTAAACAATGAAACAAAATGCATGCACCCATAATGACAAAACTGCCCAGTTCAGAACATTTATCATAAAAGTCTACTCAGACTTCCGCAGTCCACCATTATCAGTAAATATGCACAATTCTACAGTCCACCATTATCAGTAAATATGCACAATTCTACAGTCCATTATCAGTAAATATGCACAATTCTACAGTCCATTATCAGTAAATATGCACTATTCTACAGTCCATTATCAGTAAATATGCACTATCTCTGAAGAAGTAAAAGTCATCTAAATAATTCCACATTAAAGAAATCTGTAACTAATGAAGAGGTTGCTGCTAGCAAACACCTTTATATTTCATGGTTTCATCGAAAAATAAAGTGCCTGTTGCCCCTCAGGAATAAATTGCCTATATTACATTAAAAAAAATGATAAGCTAGTAATATTGCAAGAGGAAATGGATGGCAAACTGATAACGAACTCATAGCTAGTATCTTCACCAAGGAGAACATTCTCAGTACAGCAGCATCCACCCCTTGTGGGAGTAGAACCCACAGCCATCTGCATTGAAAACAAGCACACAACTTGTTGTGCTATTAACAAGGCAAACGAACTTCACTTAAGCAGCACTAAACTTCTGTTTGCCTGCAGATCTCAGGTCATTGTAAAATCTACTCAATACTCAACTTTGCAGCACAGGAAAACTGGAAAAAGCCAAAATGTATTGGGGGGGGGGGGTCAAAAGCCCAAAAACCAGGGACACAAACATTTTTTGTATAATCTTGGAAAGTTGCTAGAACCATACATTTTACTGCCAAGCTCCCTGTGCAAAACAGAGCAACATACCACTACGCCAAATCAGCTGCTTTGTAAAAGAGGAAGACTGAAACTTAAATGGCTATCATTTAGTGAATTCAGTCCTCACCATAGCTGTCAACCTCTTAGTACAAAACACCTGGACAAACCCAGTAATGAGGGAATACAGCCCTCAAACATTCAGTGAATTCAGTTCTTGCCATAGCTGTCAACCTTAGCACAAAAGACCTGGACGAAGCCAATAATGAGGGAATGCAGTCCCAAAAATAGGGACAAATTTCAAATATTCATCTTATAAACTTAGAAAATTGCTAGAATAAAAGGTTGTGTTACTATGTATTTTCTGAAGAACATGAAGTCTGAAATTCAAATGCCTGTCAATTTTACTGCTGACAGAATAAAAACAATTTTCAGCAGAGACCCAGGGAGAAATACTGCAGACACATCTTTGTAAAATGACAGGGCACCAGAGCAAATCCACACAAACACAGGGAGGAGATGCAGACTCCACACAGAAGGCACCTCAGCCAAGAATCAAACCAGAAAACCTATAGCTGTGAGGTAACAATACTACCCCTGCACCATCAAATATGCAAAGACTTAAACATTCAGAAACCTGAAGTCTGAAATTCAAATGCCTGTCAATTTTATTTAACATTTGTTAATCAGGACAGTCTGACTTGGAACAAAAAAAAATCAGCAGAGGCCCAGGAAGAAATAATGCAGACATGTATTTGTAACATGGGAGGACACAAAAGCAAACCCACACAAACACAGGGAGAAGATAAAGACCCCACAAAGAAGGCACCCCAGCCAAGAAGCAAACTTGAGAACCTGCAGCTGTGAGGCAACAATGCTACAACGGCCCCATTAAATATCAAGCATTACAACATTTACAAACCACAGATATTATGAGGAACAGATCAGATCAAACATGAGGCAAAAATCTACAGTTTTTAAGGTCTTTAAAACCTGCATACAAGGTACAAGATTCAAGCCTGAGGTATTCCCTACCACACACACAAACACCTGTAGTAGCAAACCACAAAAACTAAATATACTGCATTGGGTGCCAAACAGTTGTCATGAGAGTCCAATCAAGACAAAATGAAGTGTAGAAGAATAAAAATATTTCAATGCATTGGCTGCATGACAGCTTAATATCTAGATGGAAACAAAAAAGGTTGAGGCATGAAGAAATAAATTACTTTTTTTAAATACATTAATGGAATGCCAGTCAAAATCAAGTATAAGAAAAACAAGCAGCACTCAACTCAAACCACTTCTTGCACTGCAGTTCTAATTATAATTTATATTCAGCTTTATTAAAGTAACATGCTGAAAGTAGAAATCTCTGATGCCCCCACTTGTAAAAATGTTCCTTATCCAAAAAAGACCTGCTGCCTAACAACTACTTGTTTCATGGGGAAAACATGATCAAAGTAAAAAATGAAAAGCAAACAAGAAATAAGCTCAAGATACATTGCTTAAAAGGATTACTGTACAGGTTATAGACCACACGATTGGCATTCGGTTTATGGTTAAAGCCTGCAGAGATAACTGTAAGTCTCCAAGTGTAATGAGACTCTTAAAATAATGTAATTCTGTCCTTTATTACAAATACTGGCATATGCATTTCAATACCCAAGGCTTATACATTATCTAGTTAAGTATTCTCTACATGGCAACAGAAAGGCTTTCAATGTTGGCAATTCTTTAACAGTATGCTTATTAAAGCTTACTTGCATCTTGCAATCTCAGCCAAGCTTACCTGATGGTCATTAAAGTATTGTTACTTAAACACAGAGCAACATGCACTTTGAGTAATAAGCATAAATCAACAGTACAAAAAATATGACAGAAACCAGACCATTCTGCAAAAATCAAGGACAGATGAAAAGCCACTCTAGTACTTGTGTCTACCTTGGATGGGTGGGATTCTCTGCACATTTACATTGCATAACTACTCCTTGCCTTGCTTCGACACATCCAGAGTCACTACATGGGGGAGTGGGGTGTAACAAGTATGTCACAGTTTGAAATGTCTCTGGCTGACTTGTGATGGCCCTGACACATTTGTCATACCTCTCAACCTCAGAGCAAGAAATCTGGACAAAGCCATACAAAGAAATGGGATAAAGGCCCAAAAATAAGGACAATTTTTAAAATATCGCTCTTATAACCTTAGAAAGCTAATAGAGGTCTTGCTTTAGTATGAATTTTCTGAATGGTATGAAATCTGAAACTCAAATGTCTGTCATTATTTTCTAACTTCAGTCTTTAATTATTTGTCACTAATTTGCCAAAAAAACACAATTTTATGAAAAATGGACCAAAAAATGTGATGTAAAAATATAAAATAGCAATACAATACAGCTGGGAACCTGTCAAAGAAGGGACACTTTAATATTAGTACTGCTAACTTGAGCAGCTGACAAAATAAAATAATCTACATGCATTTCTGAAATAAAAGTAATCTGATTATTACAGTTATTTCTTAATTATAAACCCTCCATGTTTTCTTCCAAAATTGCTATTTTGTGGAGGGATCATTAGGGGAAGAGCAACATTTTGAGTCAAAATCAGGGACAGTTCAGAGGTTTGGCTATGCCTAATTCTATAAAGCAATTTATTTGCATGTACCTCTCAACCTGTTAATGCAATAAATCTGGACAAGGCCAGATATATTGGGGGAACATATAAACAGTACTAAAAATTGCTCTTGTATAAACTAGGACATAAATCTGGAAAAGGCCAAATATATTGGGGGGAACATATAAACAGTACTAAAAAATTCTCTTCTATAAACTGGGACAGTTGATAGAACAGGTCTTACTTTAGCATGCATTTTTCTGAAGGTTATGAAGTCTGAAACTAGGTGTGTCATTATTTAGTGACTTAATTCCTAAATGATTTGCCAGAAAACCACAAATTTTTATGAGGAACAAATCAAAAATAAGAAGCAAAACATCTATTCATTCTTTGAAAATCTGGACAGTTGGGAGGTATGGTTCAGCTGGGGCTGTCTAAGTTTGCTGCCCTTCCCCCTCACAAAACCCTGGTTGAATAGAGCCTCCCTGCAGCCATTCCAATGATCCATTAATTTGCTATTTCACTCCATTTACCATAAACACTAATGTGCATACTGATTTACTTCTATGATGATTTGAACTTCATTTGAAAGTTTTATTTTTGCATTTTACAGCACAAACACTAAGACATAACAAACTTGGCATTAAACCTTCTCTGCCCTTGAAACTCACATTCACTGAAACAACATTAAAATCCACATTCAAAGAAAATACATTTTACTCATGGCAGATAAAAAGTAATTCTGGGCTGTTTTCAAATCATAGGCCCTTTGCATATGAAACATACATGTGCTCTTTGATACACCTTCCTATTGCTTTGAACATTTTTCCAGTAAACAATGAAACAAAACTGTCCAATTCAGAACATTTCCATCATAAAAGTCTACTCAAACTTCTACAGTCCACTATTATCAGTAACTATGCACAATTCTACAGTCCACCATTATCAGTAAATATGAACAATCTCTGAAGTAGTAAAAAAGTCATCTAAATAATTCCACGTTAAATAAATCTGTAATGAAGAGGTTGGTGCTAGCAATCACCTTTACATTTCATGGTTTCATCGAACAATAAAGTGTCTGATGCCCCTGTGGAATAAATTGCCTAAATTACATTAAAAATAAGCTAGTAATATTGCAATAGGAAATGGATAGCAAACTGATAACAGGCTCATAATTAGTATCTTAACTTTCAGCATTCACCCCTTATGGGAGTAGAACCAACAACCCTCTGCATCAAAAGCAAGCACACAGCCTGTTGTGCTATTAGCACTAAACTGCTCTTCTCCTGCAGCTCTCAGCTCCTTGTAAAATCTGCTCAATACTCAACTGCATCTCAACTTCGCAGCACAAGAAGTCTGGAAAAAGCAAAATTTATTGGGGTGGGTCAAAAGGGCAAAAACCAGGGACACATTAAACATTGCTTGTATAATCTTGGAAAGCTGCTAGAATAAAATGCTGTGTTACCACGGTACCACCATACATTTTACTGCCAAAGTCCCTGTGCAAAAAAGAGTCAGAACATACCACTATGCCAAATCACCTGCTTTGTGAAAGAAAAATGCTGTGTTACCATCGTACATTTTACAGACAAGGTCCCTGTGCAAAACAGTCAAGAGCAACATACCACTACGCCAAATCAGCTGTTTTGTGAACGAGAGGAAGACTGAAACTTAAATGGCTATCATTTAATTAATTCAGTTCTCACCATAGCTGTCAACCCCTTAGCACAAAACACCTGGACAAACCCAGTAATGAGGGAATACAGCCCTCAAACATATTCAGTGAATTCAGTTCTTGCCATAGCTGTCAACCTTAGCACAAAAAACCTGGACAAAGCCACTAACAGGGTATTACAGTCCCAAAAATAAGGAAAAATTTCAAATAGTCATCTTATAAACATAAAAAATTGCTATAATAAAAGGTTGTGTTACTATAAATGTATTGCTAGAATAAAAAAGTTGTTTTACTATGTATTTTCTGAAGACTATGAAGTCTGAAATTCAAATGCCTGTCAATTTTACTTCTGATGGAACAAAAACAATTTTCAGCAGAGGCCCAGGGAGAAATACTGTAGAACCGTCTTTGCAAAATGGCAGGATATCAGAGGAAATCCACACAAACACAGAGATAAGATGGAGACTCCACAAAGAAGGCACCACAGCCAAGAATCAAACGACAAATCCTGTAGCTATGAGGCAACAATACTGCCACTGCACCATCAAATATGCAAGAAATTAAACATTCAGAAACCTGAAGTCTGAAATTCAAATGCCTGTCAATTTTATTTAACATTTGTTAATCAGGACAGCCTGACTTGGAACAAAAAAACAATTTTCAGCAGAGGCCCAGGAAGAAATAATGCAGACATGTCTTCGTAACATGGGAGGACACAAAAGCAAACCCACACAAACACAGGGAGAAGCTACAGACCCCACAAAGAAGGAACCCCAGCCAAAAATCAAACTTGAGAACCTGCAGCTGTGAGGCAACAGTGCTACTACTACACCATCAAATATCAAGCAAACAAACTCCACAAAGAAGGAACCCCCAACACTGCTACTACTACACCATCAAATATCAAGCAAACGACCCAACAAAGAAGGAACCCCAGCCAAGAATCAAACCTGAGAACTTGCAGCTGTGAGGCAACAATGCTACTACTACACCATCAAATATCAAGCAAACAGACCCCACAAAGAAGGAACCCCCAACACTGCTACTACTACACCATCAAATATCAAGTAAACGACCCAACAAAGAAGGAACCCCAGCCAAGAATCAAACCTGAAAACCTGCAGCTGTGAGGCAATAATGCTACTACTACACCATCAAATATCAAGCATTGCAACATTTACAAACCACAGATATTATGAGGAACAGATCACATCAAATATGAGGCAAAAATCTGCAATTTTTTTTACAAATGGTGGTGGGTAGGGAACTCAAGTCTTTAACACCTGCATACAGGGTACAGGGTTCAAGCCTGAGGTATTCCCTACCACACCACCATGAGCACCTGCGGCATTTTCACACACACACACACCAGTCCATTCAAATAGGCTTCCCTACCATTCTACACAATAAACACACACCATTTAAATAGGCATACATTCATTCACACACTTCCCTACCATTGTAAACAATAATTAACACACTTACCTGTCCTTGCTGCCCATTCTCCATAACGTAATCCAAATGCCCGCGCAATAATCCAGTCCCGACGAGAGTCCATAGTCCTGCGAGATTCCCGCGATCCAAACCCTAATCCACAGTCCCGATGAGAGCATCTGACTGCTGCTGTTGCAGTCTGGCCCCGACGCGTTTTCCCAGCGAGTCTGTGCTGCTGTTGCAGTCCGGCCCCGATGCGTTTTCCCAGCAAGTCTGTGCACTTTAAAAGTGCACAGACGTCTCCTATGTTTCCCTACCTGGACTGCCGGACTGCCAGGAGCATGCGCAGTAGACTCGCAGTAGTCTGGACTACTGCGCATGCGCAAATTTTTTTTTCTTTTTTTTTCTTTTTTTTTTTTTTTTTTGTTGAGGGGCCTGCAGTCCGGCAGTCCGATAGCACGGGCCGCCCCTGTGAATGGAGATCACTGTACAGTGCAGATTAGAAAACTTACCCTATTCCTCACTGTAGTGCGAACTCAGAGTTGGTATATATAATTTACAGAGGGTGTGGGGTACAGGGAGGCTTGTGCTCCCCCACGCAAAAATGTAAAAAAAGGTAGATTTTTGTGTTTTTTTATTTATATATTTATTTATTTTTGATGTTTGAGTTTTTGGAAACTTGATCATATGGTCTCAACTATATGAATTTTGAGTTTCTGAAAACTCAATCATTTGACATAAACCCAGATAAAGATATGTATCAATACCTATATATATATATATATATATAGAGAGAGAGAGAGAGAGAGAGATCTATATCTATCGATATATCTCTATTTATTTATTTGCTGACATTTGATTACCGAGAAAGTCCCAATGGTTAGAACCCCATTTTCCAGCTGAGGAACGCCCCCTCTCCTGCATCACCTGAACATATACATACCAACTCTGAGATCACCATATCTCTGAGAAAGGGAATATTCCAATAAATGGTCATTCTGGACTTGACATGTGCAAGTCCATTTTTTGGCCTCTCCTTCTCTATATTTTTGGAACTGACATTTCAAAATTTTACCTACATATAACTTTAGTTGTACTGTCACTTGTATTGTGCAGGGATGTATATATATGTTTTATATCTTATTGCAGTTTGTTTGTGTCTTTCGGCTTTTCCCGGTTAGGGCTCGCCACAGCGGAACTCCGGTCCACTAATGATTGGTAGTGGATTTTTACGTACCGGGTTACCAGCCCTAAAGCACAACCTTCAACGAAGGCATGCCCCATTCACGTATGCCTCCACACAGAAGACACTCTAGCTGAGAATCGAATGGGACAACGTCTTGCTATGAGGCGGCAATGATACCGCAGCACCACCACCGCAGTTTTATATCTTATTGCAGTACAGAAGCAATTTTGCTGTTTACAGGGGGAGGCAAGGTGCGATAATTTCCTTGCCTTCACCCAGACTTAGATGGAGCAGATATTTCATCAAGTCATGGATATGTATTTAGATACAGACATTGGTTTTTGCTGTTTAGCAGGTGAAAGGAATTTTATATCAAGGCAAGAAGATTAGAAAAGTGAAGCTCATGCAAAAGAGCATTTGTATCAGGTTCCTGATTAGAAAAGGGATTTTGTGAAAGTGAAGGGACTGTTTTAGGAATTATAACTAGTAAAAAAGGGAAGCCCTATGTAAAATGAAGTTTAATACTTTTCTTGTCTTAGCAGAAGCATAAACAGGGGGCATTGGGGTGTCATAAAGGGCAGTATTGACTTAATTTCCTCTAGGTGGCAGTAGTAGTAGTAGAGTTACTTCATTTTTGAAAAACCCTTCTCAGGCCACTAATATACTCTCACATTGTAATAGCTTGTTTTTCCTTATTCTTCTAAATGTAACACTTTCCCTGCTAATATACCAATGTGATTGGTTGTGCATGTATAAATGTTAGGCAATGCTAAGCATGCTGTCAAGTTCTTTGGATAACTGTATCAACAATTATATTAAAAACTAAACTTGTGATATTTATGTGTGTGTTTTTATGTTTATTTACATGTTTTTGTTTTATGTAAATTTTTGATTTAAATTAATAAGGATGATTTATAGAAAAAATATTGATATAGTAAACTATGTTAAATGTATATGTTAGGTTGAACACTGAGGTGCCTTGGAGTATTCTCTCTGCTCTGAAGTACAGTAATCTTCGAGTATGTATGCATAAGTAATAGGGGTAGAGGGAACATCACCCCCCCATCCACAAAATCAGGTTGGGAAGGGTTCTTCCTCTGTAAAAACACTATATATATATATATATATATATATATATATATATATATATATATATATATATAAAACAGTTAGTTTTGCATTTAACTGCTTTCTTATTAAAATTATATTTAAAAGTTTGAGATTTTAGGACTCCCAATATCATGTCGTATGCATCCAAAAGGGAGCCTTCTTGTTGGCATCAATGCCCCCTGTATGCTTCAAACAATGGTACACATCAAAAGATATGTTTGATATGTCCTGCTACTGCCTTTCTGTTCTCTTTTTTTCCTTATTTGGAATTGTTTCACCCAGGCCCAGGCAGCGCCTGCAAATGGGCAATTGTGATCAGTGTATCACCCCAGTAAACAAATGTAAAATAAATAAAAAATGATAAATTAAAAAGGAAATCATTTCACCCCATCATTTGGTGGCTCATGTACAGTATGGATGGTATTAACAGATGTCTGTGTCACACACTCCAACAGAATATGTGATCTATACTTATAACAAATGAGGATGATACTGTAGGTACTTCTTGAGATTGAATACAAACATAGTATACACTGTAATGTTAGCCAATGCAAATGGATGAAGGTGCACAGGAGGAGAAGGTATGCATGATAATATAGCATATAAAATGGATTGAGATTTATAGTTAAAGAATAATAAAAAATGAAAATTAACCAAGTCTGCTATCCTGAAGCAGTAGTTCTGACTGGGTGTCTTATGCAACAAAATAATCTTACGTTAGGAAAAAAAAGGTTTCTTCTGAGAGATTGTCATCTATGCCACACAATTGTTGCAGTTTCCTCCATTCTTGGCATTATACACGATCATGCACCACTACCTGGCAAAATCTAGTCTTTGGCAACTGCTAAAATGCAAGGTCATAAATATTGTTGCATAGCAGAAAAAGGTAAAGGTTTTCACTCAGGACTACTCCTGGTGCTCAAGAAATAGCCTGTGGAAAATATGAAGATTTGGAAAAGCAGTAGTCAATGCAGTCCAACTGAGTTGTGTGACAGGGCATACAGGCACCAAAGAGTAGTGAGAATGGGGTGAGGCCTCCTGAAGGTGTAGCTCTACATATAAATGCCTCTGGCAGCAACCTAAAACACAGCTCAAACAAATCCAGCAGATTACTGTTTGCTTTTCCCATACCATGTAATGCAGTGTAGTCAAATGAACATCAAAGTGCATGAACACATATAACACCAAATCCTAGACAAGATAATGACCCCAGCCAGAATAATACAAAGAGATGAGAGCAGGACATGCCACCTGTCACTTGGCAGTCAGTCTGTGTCAGTGTTGTGGTATACGGGCAATAACTGTGACACTTAAACATAACACAGGGGTGGGAGACACATACCCCAAACCTGCAACAGGAGCTAAATCAGTATCAAACATACACTAAAGCAATGTGTCAAAAGTTATAGTCCAAATGAGCTGAACACTATAATGTAAGCTGATCACCATATGCATTATGGGTGTTGTACATCAGACTGGCCCTCTACATAGATGAAAAATGCATAGGCACAGAAAGTCATCCTATGTGTAACAGATGACACAGACAAAAAGATGCACATTGATACATGAAAAAAGTCAGTTTAGAAAGATACTGCTGTGATTAATACATTTATTGGCCCACAGTTGACACACATCACAATCAGTACCACTAGGATCTAGTATGAGCTCTTCCTTGTGTGTGTATGCATACACACATACAAGCACCCACACACACATCCACACTCTGTCACACATGCACATGTATACTGTCAGCCTAATGCAGTGGTCATAGACAAAATGGCACCACAGACAAAGTTTCACACTCTATACACCTCTGCACTACAACAATTATGTACGGTGATACAGACTGACCCATGGTAAACCTGATGGCGGATGATATTCTAGCAAATGAGACATGCAGAGCATATGTTATTAATTACCATCATATGTCCTTTGGCAAAATGTGACAGAGCGCATTCACAAGAGGAGCATCAGGTAAGATGCTAAAGGTCTGGTTAGTACTGGTCAACCCACCAATCCAAGTGATGCTGTTAATGCACAGTACACAGAAGAAAGCATAGAACTGGAACAAAATATGGAGGTGGTCTTACACAAATAACAGATCCTGCAGACATCATGCTGTACAACAGTACATATGTTCATACATTCCCATGTATGGTATGATGACTCAGATAATGGTAATATTTGCAATACACTGCCTTACAGTGTGAGTAGTGGGTACACTATACTTAGCATATTCTGAGGAAAGATCTGGTGACCCAAAACTATGCATCAACCCTAACAGCGCTTACCTGCTGCCAAAATCATCATACCTGATTATAGACATCTCATTTCTCTTAGAGACTCAGCATTTACCCTCTAGAAACTCCATCCATATATCTGTGATATTGTTCTACCAGATGGGCAGCCATGTATGATACTTCAGCTTCCTTGTATGTATGTATGTACTTTTGACACATCAGTCATGTATGCATTTCCAACAGATATTGCATGGATCTCCTCGAGTTGCACAACATACAAGGTCAATGTAATTCAGTATCCCCATACCAGCACCTTATCCTAACTTATGGTCTCCATAGTGCTGAGATTAGCATGGCACAGTATTTGCTTACAATACTGACTAACCTAAGCCCTCACTAAGTAGTTCAACCTTATACCCATCCCACAGCTGCATTGTCTATGTCTGATTCTCCACCCATTGTTTTGAGAAACTCATCATCATCTTTGTTTGTTACTGACATGTTCTGTGGTTGACCCTAGCCTGTGAGTCTTCTCTTTATCACAAGATGCCATCTTCCATTATTTCTTATTCATAACAGCAAGCCATAATGTGTCTGCATGAATGATGTTGTCAGAGTCTCCCGCATTATCATAAGCTTTTGTTGTGCTCCCGCAACCAAGTAAACAAACTCTTCTGCACCTTGAAATTGTGTCCCCCGAATGTGAGCATATCCTGCTCTGTAAAACTAGCAATCATCTGTGCTGTGTATATGTTCCTTTCATAACTAAACTTACTGATAGAATAAACATGAAGTCAAATACCTGACAATAGACTGAACACTTTTATTGCTCTCAGCAGATGTACTGTACGAACTGTATGCAAGCTAAAGATGGTTCATTAAGCCTAGCATCTGAGGTATCCCATGTTCATTACAGAGCCCCCCCCACACTACAGCAGCACACACCCCTCCAGGACATACCATAAGTACATACTATATGGCTGTTTTACCTTCCAGGACCATAAATATTATGTAGAGTGGCCATGAATGTCGCACCTGTTTCCTACTGCAGCAATACCTGCCCCACCTGGGCATTCTGTAAGTATATAGCAAATGGCACTGCTGGACCTTTCCGGACTGTACGGGCCATTAAATCTGGCCACATATGTGACTCCCATTTTATACCACAGCAGACCTGAAGATTGCAGTTGTACACATAATGCTGCAGCAACAACGGTATTGTAAGATATATTCATATGATTATATTTCTTTATATTGCTGATGAAAGTTCATCTACAGAAAATTCATCTAACAAGTTCATCAGACATTAAACTTAAGTGATCATAGATGTAAACAAACAGCTTACAATTGCAATCACTTTAAAAAAATCATTGCTTTTACATTGGGGCCTCACACACCCCCAACAGAGGTGTTCTGCCCACACATTCCCAGAAATTAAATATACGAACTCTACAGTCACACAACTGCAGTGAAGGAGGATAACTCCTGAAATTGTATTAAGTTAAACTCTTGCAATTTGACTGTAATATAATTTGACCACAGTAACCACATCAACAAAATATAAAAATGTGCCACAAGCAAATCTACTGTATGTATATATAACCATGTGTACCATGAAGCAGGTTGTCTAAATAAAGTGATGCAGAAATTCCAAATAAACCATATCTGCAACAACTGTTTACATGTAATTACATTTGTGCAGAATTGGGTAAACTCTAATCCCTGTATTATGTTATCTGCACTTACTGTTATTTGATCTGTGCCCTTAAGAATATAACTACTATGGATAATTTAAGGTTAAGTCTTGCATATGTCAGTGGAGAAAAACAGTCCCCGAGATTCAATAAACTCTGCACCGGAATAGTGCTATTCCTACACAGAGTGAACCGTGTCCGTTTACCCTTAACTTTAAGGCACGCTGCTGCTAAGGCTAAATGGACACGAGCACTATTGAGTGCAGGTGGCATGTTTAAGTAGTGCATGCACATCTAACATGCCCCCTGCACTCAGAAAGTGCCGTACGGCACTTTTTAAAAGTATTTCAGTGTTTGCGGACACTAAAATGAACTATAATGAGCATTTTAGTGTCCGTGGACACTGAAATAGATAGGGGAGCAAGAAACAATGCAGGGGGGTGTGTGACAAGTTCTGTCACACACCTTTTGCATTGTTAAAGTGCCATACAGCCATAGCCATCAACTGTACAGGTTTCCATAGAATGCCCAGATGCCTGCCTCACATACATCTTAACCTCCTAGAGCAAGAACGCTGTGCAAAGCCATAAATAATGAGGAGACAAAGGCATAAAAATAGGAACACTTTTTAAATACTGCACTTACAAACCCGGAAAGTTGATAGAATAAAAGGTTTGTAGTAGCACGGACTTCCTGAAGGGTATGAAGACTGAAACCCAAATATCTGTCAGTATCTTTCTTATGTAACCATTTATGCCTTTTTGTAAAAGTGTACAACTGATGGAGCTTTTCTCCCCGGGCCTCTACTGAAAACGGACATATATCCAGTTGGACTAGCCCGGTCAACAAATGTAAAATAAATAAATAAATAAGTGATTCGCCAATGATTTGCTAGAAAGCCACAGTCATACTTCCTAAGTTTGTAAGAGCAATAACTAAAATCTGTCCCTATGTGTCCCTTTACAATTTCCCTTACTGTGACTGACAAGGAGTACAGATACATGTAAATAAAGTAGGTTTATGAATTTATTTCTTTTTTTTTCCATTCTAAGGTATGTTTAAGCATAGCCATGTGGGTGTGTGCATTATGGCCCTCTGCACAGCACTGCTTAAACATCCCATAGGAGATAAATAAAAATATATAGCCAAAATTATCATGCTGAGATAGCATACTGGTTAGAGTCCCAGCTTTGCATGCAGGTATTCACGGTTTGAGTATCAAGACAGGCACTTTATTTTTACATGGGAAAGGAGTGTTAAAATTATTTTAATTTTAAATTATGTAGTAATTGATATTTGTCAACCAGAGTAGTGTAGCTGGTCTAAAATGTAAGTGTAAGTGCATATAACATGTGAAATCAACCAGGTAAACACAAGTGTCCCATACAGTACAGTGACACCCCATGGTAATGTAATGAAAGTACATAGAGGGATGTCATGTAAAGTAAATCATATACACGTACTAATATGTCAGTAATGATTAATGACGTCATTATCCTGATATTTTTTAAATGAAAAGTGAGCAATGGCTAGCATTGCTCAGCCATGTTTAGTCAGTGTAAACATTGCTTAAATGTGAATGCTAAGCAGCAGTCAGCTCAGCTAAATGGATTTGCGCACTGTTAAGCAATGCTCAGCAATTACCCCTTTAAGCACTGTTCAACCCAGCTTAGCGGGTTTGCTCTTTGCTAAGCTATGTTCAGCATTTTTAAAATGGTCCAGTGATGGTAAAGGGTTGGAATATGGCCTTATTTAAACTGTGCAGGTGGGAATACAGCCATAACCTGTTGTTATTTGATCTCTGCAGGAACATGTCTGGCATTGGAGAGAGAGTGCACTTTCAGGGGCAGTGCTGGGGCATCCTGGAGTCCAGGTTCATGGCTGGACTCCTCATAGAACACCATGATGACAGACTGCAGCAAGGCCAGTACCAGGGCTTTCCGTACAAAGCGGAGGCCTGGGATCGTCTGGCACATGACCTTACCAGTGCCACTGGAATCCCCCGAACTGGTGAGCAGGTATGGCATCATTATGCTGATCTAAAGTGTATGAAGGGGAAGCTCTTGACCAGTGGATCCAAGATGCTCAGGACCGGCATGCACCAGCAGTTTGTAAGTATCCCAGATATAGCTGTACCAAATTTTAGTCTGAGTATTTGATAGACATGTATGCATAATGTTTCTTTCTCACACACACAGTTGCAGAAGAGAGGTGTGAACATTGAGGCCCATGTCAAGAGACTGAGAAGGATGCGCTGACAGGCTGGTGAGTACAGATCAACCTTTCAGTATATAGTGAAATAAATAAGAAGGAGTAAATTGTTTACTGTGTTCTATGTGTAACAATTAAAGAAAAGTATGCCAGACTAATAGTCATGTATACCATATGCAGTAGTAGAGCACTGTGTCATATAACTACAATAAAAAACTAAACCACCAACTGTTATGTTTATTCTGGTATGTTGTTGTAGAAACAGAATGTGTACAGGTTCTGCATAGAAAATATGGCTTTGACAGCATGAATTAACAGAGGTTGTTCCGTGAATCAGCTAATATGCAAAACTGTAGCTTGGGGAGCTGTAAATCAAGATATACATGAAATATGACATATGTTATGCAGTAAGATCCGAACCCTGAATACTAATGTCAAGTGTATTATAGTGTGTCCCTGCTGCAGTGCCTTGTGTTAACTTTTGTTTTCCAGATCATATAATTTCAAAGGAATACTACATAGTAGAGTAACTATCTGTCATGCATGAAACTCAGGATTACAAGGTCAGACTGTCTAACCCACAGAGTATTAGGCAGTAAACAGTCAAACAAGAGACATTAGTTCCCCTGTAGCCCAGTTCGATGTGAAACAGCCTTGTAGTTCATTTTAGCACACCCAAACATGGTTCAAATCCAGGAAGTGGTACTGAGATATGTGCATACATACATTCAAGAAATCTGGAATATTTGTAGAAACAGTCAGATAGTGGTACCCGACATTTTCTTAGCAGGTCTGACAGATAATGAAATGTTTGTAGTAGCTGTTTGAAGGGCATAACAATACACTGTGTACAACTGTCCCACTGTCCAACCCCATGCCTGCAAATGACAGCAGGATAGATACATATACCATGCTCTCTTCCAGATGCATGTCTCTCAAGTGTCACACTGTCATGGCTAGTGGTCACTGCTGCCAATCACCTTGGACACAGATAGGAATCCAGGTGAATTATGCTAGTAGCAGACTCATACATCATTGCAGGGTACCCCTTCTTTGTCAAATGCATAACCCTGACATGTAAAAGCCCCCTCCAGTAAAGTAGCAACAGT